>NW_025533795.1:405000-428533 GCF_020615455.1 Coregonus clupeaformis | reverse complement strand
ACCTTTATATCAAGAGAAAAAAAATAGAAAATGTGTGTGTGTGTGTGTGTGTGTGAGTCACTCTCTCTGCTGTGGAGAAAGCAGTGACAGCTCTATCAGACTGAAAGGGCAGTGTCTGGCCCCTGTCTCAGAGCTGGGTCACTCTTAACAAATACACACAGAGACGCAAGCACACACACACACAACACACACCGCACACACCAACACCCACACACTTTGCCTTAATGACTCCATGCTAATGGTTGTCCCTAATGCACTGACCCAACCTGCCTTACTCACCATTCCAGCTTCACACACACACACACACACACACACACACACACTCACACACACACACACACACACACACACACACACACACACTCACACACACACAAACAGTTTAATCAGTGTGGATGTACTCATGGGCCCTTTCCCCTGTGGTGCCAAGCTGTATTGTGGTGATGAGTGATGTGGCATATTGATGTCAGGTCTTTATTGTTTGGGTTGACAGCGGAGAGGGAGTGTTGATTATCATGTAACCTTTACACCCCTATTTCCCCCCCCCCCCCACACTGTCTCTCAGGCTAATGACACTGCTGCTGTTCTGTGTGTGTGTGTGTGTGTGTGTGATGTGGTCTCTAATGAAGAAGGGGGCTTAAAGGCTTTTATTATCTCCTGACGTCAAACCCTCCATCACCATATTTGTCTCTTCATTTTCTTCTCGCTCTTACAGTACATAAAAAGGTGTTTGAAGACTGTTTATGTAGCTCCCTTATCTCTGTGTCACTGAGTTTCTTCGTGTTCTGAGCTGTGATATTAAAGTTTCTAGAACATCCAGACAGACAAACAGGCACACAGACGGACTAACTAGACAAGTCGAGCTTCTGAGAGCCACTGAGTGATATCAAAGTTTTAGAACATAACCAAAGATGCCGACAGACAGGGACGGAGAAAGAGACAAGTAGACAGACAAACAGACACACACACACACACACACACACACACACACACACACCTATACACAGGCTAAGAAATAAGTGGAGAGGTTGCGAATCACAAATCAAATCAAACCAAATCAAATCAAAGTTTATTGGTCGGGTACACAGATTTGCAGATGTTATCGCAGGTGCAGAAAAATGCTTCTAGCTCCAATTGTGCAGTAATGTCTAGCAATACAATAACCAATAAGATTTAAAAAAAAAATTATTATATAAATGGTGTGTATAGACAATATGGACAGTTTATAAATAGAAAAGGTTTGTACCGCAGTAGTTCAATAGGATGAGACATAACTAGAATACAATATAAAGTGAATTAAACAGTATGGTAACATTATAACAGTGACCAGTGTTCAACGACTCTATGAACAGTGCATTCGGAAAGTATTCAGACCCCTTGACTTTTTCCACATTTTGTTACGTTACAGCCTTTTTCTAAAATTGATTCAAACATTTTTTCTCATTAATCTGCACACAATACCCCATAATTACAAAGCAAAAACAGGTTTTTAGAATGTTTTGAAAATGTATTTAAAAAAAAAAAACGAAATATTAAATTTACATAAGTATTCAGACCCTTTACTCAGTACTTTGTTAAAGCACCTTTGGCAGTGATTACAGCCTTGAGTCTTCTTGGGTATGATGCTACAAGCTTGGCACACCTGTATTTGGGGAGTTTCTCCCATTCTTCTCTGCAGATCCTCTCAAGTTCTGTCAGGTTGGATGGGGAGCGTCGCTGCACAGCTATTTTCAGGTCTTTCCAGAGATGTTCGATTGGGTTCAAGTCCGGGCTCTTGCTGGGCCACTCAAGGGCATTCATTGTACAGTTGGAAGGTGAACATGCCAGGTTTCCTCCAGACGTGAAGCTTGGCATTCAGGCCGAAGAGTTCAATCTTGGTTTCATCAGACCAGAGAATCTTGTTTCTCATGGTCTGAGAGTCTTTAGGTGCCTTTTGACTCCAAGCAGCGGTGTCATTTTTACTGAGGAGTGGCTTCCGTCTGCCACTCTACCATAAAGGCCTGATTGGTGGAGTGCTGCAGAGATGGTTGTCCTTCTGGAAGGTTCTCCCATCTCCACAGAGGAACTCTGGAGCTCTGTCAGAGTGACCATCGGGTTCTTGGTCACCTCCCAGACCAAGGCCCTTCTCCCCTGATTGTTCAGTTTGGCTGGGCAGCCAGCTCTAGGAAGAGTCTTCGTGGTTCCAAACTTCTTTCATTTTAGAATGATGGAGGCCACTGTGTTCTTGGGGACCTTCAATACTGCAGAAATGTTTTGGTACCCTTCCCCAGATCTGTGCCTCGACACAATCCTGTCTCGGAGCTCTACGGACAATTCCTTCGACCTCATGGCTTGGTTATTGCTCTGACATGCACTGTCACCTGTGGGACCATATATAGACAGGTGTGTGCCTTTCCAAATCATGTCCAATCCATTGAATTTACCACAGGTGGACTCCAATCAAGTTGTAGAAACATCTCAAGGATGATCAATGGAAACATGATGCACCTGAGCTCATTTTCGAGCCTCATAGCAAAGGGTCTGAATGCTTATGTAAATAAGGTATTTCTATTTCTTATTTGTAATACATTTGCTAAAAATTCAAAAAACCTGTTTTTGCTTTGTCATTGTGGGGTATTGTGTGCAGATTGATGAGGAAAATGTTTTCTTTAATCCATTTTAGAACAAAATGTGGAAAATGTGGAAAAGGTCAAGGGGTCTGAACACTTTCCGAATGCACTGAACATAGGGCAGCAGTCTCTAAGGTGCAGGGTAGAGTACCAGGTGGTAGCTGGCTAGTGACAGTGTCTAAGGTTCAGGGCAGGGTACTGGGTGGAGGCCGGCTAGTGGTGACTGTTTAACTGTCTGATGGCCTGGAGCTTTATTTCAGTCTCTCTGTCCCAGCTTTGAGGCACCTGTACTGTTTCTGCCTTCTAGATGGTAATGGGGTGAACAGGCCGTTGCTCGGGAGGCTGAGGTCCTTGATGATCTTCTTCGTCTTCCTGTGACACTGGGTGCTGTAGATGTCTTGGAGGGCAGACAGTGTGCCCCCGGTGATGCGTTGGACTGACAGCACGATGCAGTTGCCGTACCAGGTGGTGATAAAGCCCAACAAAATGCTCTCGATGGTGCATCTGTAGAACTTCATGAGGGACTTAGGGGCCAAGCTGAATTTCTTTTGCCTCCTGAGGTTGAGGAGGTGCTGTTGTGCCTTCTTCAACATGCTGTCAGTGTGGAGGGACCATTTCAGGTCCTCAGTGATGTACATGCTGAGGAACTTGAAGCTTTTGACTCTCTCCACTGCTGCTACTGCTTCTCCGTCGATGTGGATGGGAGCGTGCGCTCTCTGCTGTCTCCTGTAGTTCACGATCAGCTCCTTTGTTTTGTTAATGGAGGGATAGGTTATTTTCCTGGCACCACTCCGCCAGGGCTCTCACCTCCTCCCTGTTGGCTGTCTTATCGTTGTTGGTAATCAGGCCTACCGCTGTTGTGTCGTCAGCAAACTTGATGATTGAGTTGGAGATGTGCGTAGTCACGCAGTCATGGGTGAACAGGGAGTACAGAAGGGGGTACATAAACAATGGTGGACATCTTGAAGCAAGTGGGGACAACAGACTGGACAGGGAGAGATTGAATATGTCCGTAAACACTCCAGCCAACTGGTCTGCACCTGTTATGAGGACGCGGCTTGGGATGCCGTCTGGGCCGGCAGCCTTGCGAGGGTTAACACGCTTGAACGTCTTACTCACGTCGGCCACGGAGACCGGGAGCACACAGTCCTCGTGAGCAGAGGGGGCTCACTTCTGCGGCTCTGTGTTGTTTTCCTCGAAGCGGGTGAAGAAGGTGTTTAGTCTGTCGAGAGAGAGATGACCAGTTGATAGGCATGGGGGGTCATGTCAATGACTTCCAATCCAAAACTATAATTTCTGTCCATGCTCTGCTTTACTCTACTGTTCTGTGCAGTGTTCTGTTCAATACTGTGCTATATGCTGAAGTCTCATGCCCAGGTCCATCCTCTCTGTTCTGTTGCAGAAAGCCTCAGTAATTGCCGCAAGAGTGATTTCTGCTCATTAGACAGTATGGAGGCTGTTCTGTTCTGTAATTGGCTGGCCAAGGAGGAGGGATCAATGCTACGGTTATTATCGGGATACCAGGCGGCCTCTCCGCACCGAGCCCCAGTAACCGGTAATGGCAGAGCAGGCTGGGGACCAAAGGGGAGCGGAGGGGTGTGAGGTTACCCCTACAGCTCGTTAAAGATACAGAGAGAATGAACTCCTGTCAACCCTTCACTACGTCGTTCGTAGTCTATCTATCTGTCTGCTCCTTCTCTCTTGCTTTCTCACTAAATATATTTCTCTCTCTCCCCCCACACTTTTACCTTGTCTCCATACTTTAATGATCTCATAGACGTCACCCTTTCTGTTCACCTGCTCCTTCCACAATCCATTGATTTTTCTCTCTCTATAAGAATGTAGTTGGCTATTGTCAGAGCAGCAGAGGTTTCAGTTCACTCTGTGATTACACAGGTGAGATCGCCAGCAAATCGGTTTAATAAGCAGCCTGTATGGGGTTGTTTTTCTTGTAATAGACAGATCAACAAGCTTCAGTCCATTAAATGGGTAATGGGCATTTAGACTCTGATGCTATAGATAGGCTATAGGATCCACATAGTATTCAACATCATCATCTACTATAATGATGGAGAAGCTAGGTGATCAATACTGATGATTGGCATAGACACCACCACCATTAACTCACAATGGTGATCGACTCTGTGATATAGATTATTATGAGGTCTCATTACAGAGCATAGAGTAATACATCTAAACAATGATTCATTCACTAAAGCCATTGACTTTAAATTGACTTTGACTTAATCCACATCATCAGTTTATTCAATGTCGAACCCTCTCGTCTGAAGCCAGCATTGTTATTATCAGTGGGGTGTCATACTACCACCTGCTGGTGAGCAATGATAGGTGCAGATGAGTGGAGTATTTTTAAAAACGAAATCAATAATGAAAGGACGTACTATTTTCTCATTGCCACAGAGTGGCAGTGCACTCCACAGAATCGTATTATGGCCAAGATTTCCCACTGTGCAAGTCAACGGCCCTCCACAGGATGGCAATGCTGCTTAATAACAGAATGCTCTCTGTGTTCAGTCTTGTGTTCAATCTAATAGCCATCCTCTCCTGTCCAACAGTCTTGAGAACTCAGTCTTGAGAACTCAAAGAGGAAGGTAACCAACTAACTCGATTGTTAGTTTAAGAGTTTGATATACGCAATTGGCAGTTCAAGAATGCCCTAAATATATTTTGAGCCTTTAAAGTATTTGCTAGGAATGGGCAGAAAAATACAGTCTCTGTACAACTATCCATCAGTAACTGCATCACATGAGTTGTTGTCGGTTATTCATTTGTGTGTATGCTTTTGTGTGATGTGGGTGTGAGTGTTGCTTCAAGTGAGAATATATGCCTTAGACTAGGCTATGTGTGTATGTAAGTGGAGGCTCCTGAGGGGAGGACGGCTCATAATAATGGCTGGAATGGAGTCAATGGAATGGTATCAAACATATGGTTTCCATGGTTTCCATGTGGTTTATACCATTCCATTGACTCCATTCCAGCTATTACTATGAGCCGTCCTCCCCTCAGCAGCCTCCACTGGTGTATGTCTTTGTGCCGTTCTGTGTTTTGAATGTGCGGCTTTGTCCGGTAACTACAGCAACTTAGTGCCCATCCATCTCCGTCCCTGACACGGAGACAGCGGCGGTCTCCAGCCATGGTGATGCATTATGGGCCGGCTGCGTTGCGCCCAGGAAGCCCGGTGTAGATAAGGACAGGACGGGGCGGAGGGGCAGGGTCTACGATCGCACAGATAGTAGCTAATCACATTCATTACATCAATTAGAGCAGGCCAAACACAGAAGCATTGATGGTCTGACGCAGCCCCTCTTTTACTTTCCTGCTGGTCGATGCTAAACACGGACTTTGTCTCCAAACCCCCTCCGCCCCAGCCGGCCTCACCCTGACGGGAATGAAAGGGAACGATGGGGTCCTACATTTGGAAACGACCTCTCGGAGTATCTGAGGATTGTGCCTACTCACCACAACTAACATCCCAAGTGCAGCAACATGTGTGAATGAGTATGTTAAAACAGGCGGTATAAATATTCATATTTAAATCCCCTACTCTGTATTGGACACAATCCCCTGTAATGATTATAAATCACAAATGTCTATGAATAGTTTTTTGAGCAATTTAAAACCACACACTCGGAGCTAAACTAAACACAATAGATAATGATGCACCAGTCCTAATATCTAAAGATGTATATTATGGAAGAGTAGTTGGGCAACAGATCACTGTATATGAGAGCTGCTCTGTGCCTGGCTACATTAATAAAGAAAATGCAGCTAGAGACTTCAGCAACACAGCACACTGCTTAAATGTCTACAAAGAGACCCCCCAAAATCTGGGCGGCTTCTGCAGAAGTAAAGACCAGCAAAAAAATAGATTTTTGGGCCAAAATCTGGAGTGAGGCTTTCTCCACTTCTAGCAGTTTCTTAGGGTTGATCATCTCCACAACACAATCCTCTTTAGAAAAGTGTTCAAGCGAAATCCTGGCAAATGTATTCATTTAATTTTAATACTCAGAAGTACTGCATCAAATCTCCAATTATTTTCTTATTCTAGAGTCCCTGTGAAGTAGTATGTAAAGAGATGGTGTACAATATAGTGTGAAAGGCATTTTTTTATTGTACAGATTTGTGAAGGATACATTAATCATGCAAACACATTTAGTTGTTATTGTGACATGGCATCAGTGAGATTCAAACCTTTAATCTTCTTTTCTCTAATCATGGAATTAGTTCACTGCGCCACCAGGATGGAGCTGGCATGCTATGTTTCTTTTACGCATACAAAGATGTTCATTTTTGTCTATTCAAACAGAACCCATTTCAATGGAATGAAGCATTCATTAAGATCAGGTGTGGCCAATTAACGTTCTTGGAACAATTTGAGAACATTACTTTAAATAGAACCAAGAGGGAACCTGTAGGAAACGTTATGCTGAAGTACTGAAATTCCCACAGAAACATGTTGTTTCTTAACGTTCTCTGAAGTATTTGAGAACATTCCCAATCCTGCACCACACCCAGAAAGTTGTGGGAAGGTTGTATGCAAAATAACAATAGGACAAACACACTCTCAACAAGCTCTAAGAAACATATGGTTCTCAGAACGTTATGTGCTAGCTGGGATACACATGCATGCACACAAACAGGGTCATACTCACTAGGCACGAAATGAAAGAAAACATTCAGAAACAGGAAGTTACTATCGGAACGTGAAGAGTTAAGAATCAAACATTTTAATTTTCCATTGCAAAAGATTTGCAATTGCTACGTGCCGGTGTGCCCTAATGAATATGACCCAGGTCAGAGACTTCCCAGAGACAGTAGAGTGGGTGATTAAGCGTTAAGGTGATGACACATCATGAAGTGAGTTGAGTCTCTTTGCTTGTAGACTTCAGTCGTGTCTGTAAGGCTTACGGGTGGTGTGGTGGTGTGGTCCTGGACGCCAGGTGTCTGTGACACAGTCCTGGTATGACTTCCGTGTGGAATGGCCCTAATTGCATTCTATACATTGATCAGATGTCTCAGCGCAATCCTCTACCTGACTGACAGGTATGTGTGAACTCCATGTGAATAGAAAGTTAAATGACTTGTGACCAGGTAGGCGTGGTGCGTGTGTGTTTGTGTGCAACAGTCAGTTGCGTCATTAACCTTGTGACAGAGCAAGCCGCCGCCATGTGTTCTAGAACCTGTCCCGTCTCCCTGGCGACAGAGAACCCTGTGACATCACTGTGAGCAAGGAAGGCGAGGAAGAGGAAAAATGGTGCAGAAAAAGAGAGAGATAAAATGGATAGATAAGGCAGAAGTAACGAGGGGGGAAAGGGGGGATGGTAGAAGAGTGTTATTGATACCCAGACAGAGGAGAAGTGGGTACATTTTTCTCAGAGTGCTATCACAAAACATACATTACTTCTGACAGGGGGTGACCAACCACATAAAACCACCTGCTTTATTTCATCTTCCACGGGCAGTTATTAACAAAAAGAGACAACAAGGACACAGAGTGAGAGAAATAGAGACAGACAGAGAGAGAGAGAGAGAGAGAGAGAGAGAGAGAGAGAGAGAGAGAGAGAGAGAGAGAGAGAGAGAGAGAGAGAGAGAGAGAGAGAGAGAGAGAGAGAGAGAGAGAGAGAGAGAGGTGAAAAACCATGTAGTGAGGAGGATGATAAAACTTGTTCCTTGTCTGTGTGAGGCCGGTGGCTGAGGGACTCAGAGCAGAGTGTTTATGCCTGGAATGAAATAAGCTATTGGGCACCCCCTTCCTCCCATTCCAATCTGATGCTCTCTCTATTCCTTTTCCCTCTGTCTTTCTCTCCCTCTCTCTCTCTCTCTCTCTCTCTCTCTCTCTCTCTCTCTCTCTCTCTCTCTCTCTCTCTCTCTCTCTCTCTCTCTCTCTCTCTCTCTCTCAGTGTTATCAGTATCTGACACACAGTGAATCTCAGAGTATCTAGCTCTCTGCTATCAGACTGCTCTTCATCTCACGCTGCCCCTCCGCAGTCAGCTCTATCAATCAGAGAGCCACTGCCAGGAAGCACACCAACAGTATCACAATCACACAACAACCACCATACAACACTATCACAACCACACAACAACCACCATACAACACTATCACAACCACACAACAACCACTACACAACACTATCACAACCACACAACAACCACTACACAACACTATCACAACCACAAAACAACCACTACACAACACTATCACAACCACACAAGAACCACTACACAACACTATCACAACCACACAACAACCACTACACAACACTATCACAACCACACAACAACCACTACACAACACTATCACAACCACACAAGAACCACTACACACCCCCCCCCACAACACACTACTAGACATTGCACACATCCATACAATCAACAGTAGACATGTTGCATGACTTTCCACCACCTTACTGCTTCATCATCATCAATTGGTCTCCATCTTGGTCTCCATCTTGGTTTCCATCTTGGCATCAGTCCAGAGATGGCCTTCCCACACACCTGATGCACAATTGAAAGAGAATTTCAATCAGCTTTTCCTGGACTAGCTAATACCACAAACCAATCGCTTTATGAATACTGTATGTTTCATATATTGTTTGAATAACCCATTTGGAATTAAGTAGGATGAAAGCGTTCAAAATGTTTAATTTACAAGAAAATGGAAACAAAAGCACAAACACAAGAAAGACAAGAAAATTGACGAAAACCCAATGTCAATGTATCTCATCTATTATTGACCAGTGTTAGCTGCAGATCAGATCAGGTCTGAGTGGGGCCAGACCAGTAGATTGAGTTTCACCTATTCTTCCCCGTTTTGCCTTTAAATATTCCACTAGATTGAAAGCTTCAAAGTACATTTCAATTACAGCTGTGATTAGATCTAGACTGGTCCATTAGAGGACATCCTAGCTCGGGGGGACAGGCAGGGCAGAGCAGAGCTGAGCCGGGACGCTAGCTAGGTCCCTCAGCCCTCACTACAGGAATTACTGCTTATTGATTTAGCTGCCACAGACCTCCTGACAATGACATTATGTCTGTGTGCTTCAGAGGCTAGGACATGGCTAAAATGCTACTTCATACAACCCTAACAGACTTGGTGATGAAATAACATTTCATTTGGAGGGAAAAGAGAGAAATATTGTTTCTGCTGACAGATGGTTAGGGGTGTTGTGTTTCCCTCTGCTAGCATAGCGCATGTTGATTGTACAGTATGAATATGTCTCTTTGGCCTTCACATTAAGTCTGGACTTGGCTTTGAGCAAATGGGCCCTGGAAGGTAACCTGTGTTTGCACGGATGATGAGGACGACGCTGAAGATGACGACTACAATATGATTAACCATTTTGACAGGAGACAATTCTTCCAATGCAATACAACCACCTTTCTCTAACATTAGCCCTCTCTTCTCTTCTAGCCCTCTCTCTCATCCATTTTTCTGCTATCTGTTATCCCACTCTCTCTCTCTCTCCTCCATTTCTCTGCTGTCTCTTAACCCGCTCTCTCTCTCTCCTCCATTTCTCTGCTATCTCTTGTGCACACCACCATCTCATCACACTGGTCAACCCATGGCCCCTGTGGGCACACTTTGAGCATACATTCACAGAACCGCAACGCAAGCAAACCAACACACAGCCAAGATAAAGAGAAAGATACATTCTAAGGATAGACAGAATGAAAGAGATGGAAAGAGTCTGAGGAAGAAGAGAGGGAATTAGATTAAAAATGGGAGTGTGAGGAGAGAGAGAGAGAGAGAGAGAGAGAGAGAGAGAGAGAGAGAGAGAGAGAGAGAGAGAGAGAGAGAGAGAGAGAGAGAGAGAGAGAGAGAGAAGAGAGAAAGACGAACGCAGGGGGAAGATAGATCACGGTCCTGAACGATTGTGACAAGCATAGACCCTATCTGCTGCTGTTTGTTTGCACACTCCCCTCTCTGCATTAAAGGAGCCTGCCTGCATGCTGCCAGCACAGCGCTAGCTAGCTCCATCTCATCATCACCTGACACACCAACAGATGTTATGGACCGATAAGGACCTTCTTCCCTTTGTATCTACAATTACCTCCGCACAAATAGGAGAGGAAGGAGGGAGGAGAGGAGATAGAGGGAGGAGGAGGGAGAAGGAAGGGAATTAAATATATGATGATGCCCCTTTTAAACAAACATACGTGGGGGAAGATGGAGGGAAGAGAGACAGAGAGAGAAAGAAAGAGAGAGGTAGGGAGCGAGCGAGTGGGTAAGAGAGAGAGAGGGAGAGAGTAGGGAGAGAGAACGAGTGAATGAGAGAAGGAGAGAGAGATATGGTGGGAGGGGTGATTTGTCCTGTGTGAAGTGCATGGTAAATGGCCTTGGTGTGCTTCCTGTCCCTTCGTTGTTTGTCTCTGTCTAATCGGCTTATTCCATAAGCACTAGCCGCAGCATCGTCATTAGCCAATGATAATGATATTATTCAACAGGGATGAGAGAATTAAGGAGGTTCACTATCTGATGCCTAGTTTTGTCCGGGGTCCCATTTCCTCCATGTCCTCGGAAAAATTGTAGTTTTTTCAGCAGATAGGAGTTGTTTGTTTGAGATGGTATTGGTACCTGTTAATGACGGCCGTAACCATTGACTTTATTGCTTAACTTTCATTGTGTATTACATGGCAAGTTTGTTCTGAAAATAACGCAAACTAAATGGGGATGTCAAAAAAAGGGAGATTGGTCTTGTTATGGCGAATGTAACCCAACAACTCCGAATAGATATGCAGCTCCTCTCTCTCTCTCTCTCTCTCTCCCTCCCACTTTTCTATCTCTCATCCTCTCAGATGAAACCTGATCACCGTTTAACAGTGTTTCCACGTGTTTCACTAAACCCTTTGTGTGGCATCACATTGAGTCTCAAAGATTAGAGAAACCAAAATCATCCATCCTTTTAGAAACAATCTTAATTCAAAGATGATGTTTCCTTATTTTTCTTTACACCTGTCCAGGGGGTATACATGACATTAACCAACAAAAGTCACACCAATAGAATGAATCTACCCCACACAGGGGAGAAACAACAACAACAACAACAACAACAGCAACAACAATAATAGCCAGAATCTCAATCTAAACAACCACAGTGTTGAGTGAGTGTGTCCTCCCTTGATGGTGGTGAATACGTGAAGATGATAAGCAGAGAAAGGTAATCAATGCAGTAATGATAGCAGGGAGGGAGCTGCTGCTATGGCAGGCCGCTATCGGAGAAAGTCATCAGCGGAATTTCTATAGCGCCTCGGCTCGGGTGTGTGTGTCCGTGTGTGGAGGGGGCGAGGGGGGGCTTATGTATGTGTGTGTGAGTGTGTGTGCGTGCATGTGTGTGTGTGGAGGAGGCGAGGCAAGCGGAGGGGTGTGTGTGTGTGTTGAATGGCGTGAAAGCGTGACAAACGTGTCTTGTGGTGTGCGAGAGAGATAAGCTCTAAATAATTGCGGTCTGACAGGCCTGAATAATGGACAAATTAGACAGAAGGTGCACATTATTACGTTGCGGGAACGTTAAAGGGTAGCACTTTATGACGTTGGAGGAACGTTCGAGGGTGGTTAGACATGTTAGTGTTAACTTGATGAAGGTATTGGCATGCTGTGATGATGATGATGGTGGTGATGATGACGCTCTTCCCCCTCTCTCATTCCCTCTGTTTATCTTCTTTTCTATCATTAGTCTTCTTCTCTGGATTAGAGTCATAACAAGGATGCCGTGTTACCTGTACAGCCCACACAGAGAGAGGGAGAGCGAGGGATGAGAGGAAGAGAGATAGAGGAGAGAGAGAAGGAAAGAAAGAGACCATGACAGGCAAACAGATTGATATCAGAGAAGAAGAAAGAGAGGGATAGCGAAGGAGTTTAAGGAAGAGGAGAACAGAGAACTATAGCTGGGTGTGTGGTGGCTGGTGGTTAGGAGGTCCAAAAGAAAGAAAGGAAGGAGAGAGAGAGGGATGGGATGAGAGGAGCGGTAGAGGAGTGTAACTTGTTTGATGTGGGGTGTTTTGTCTGTGGTGTGGTCACGCTGTGCTCAGATAGAAAGGCAGGAGGGAGACAGAACAACTCATCTCCTGGATCACTATGGCCCTGACGCTCACTACAACCAAAACACAGTAGTTACCACAGACACCATGGAACAACAGGCAAGAAGAAAGACGGACAGTCGTCCATTGTTAACCATACTTCATAAATCCTCCATTTTGAATTACATTTAAAAGTAGATAAAGATCAGCCAGATAAGCCAACACATACCTACACAGTAAAGTGTGTTGTTTGTAATGTGACTGTAACAATGTACAACATCATTAGTGCACAGCTAATCAGGGATCTATGATTCAAATCACATAAATAGTCTAACATGTAGATAACCGGCCAATGAGACAGTTAGCTACGTCTGTTACTGATGTGAGATTAGCCTTTTTACATGCTTATCCTTCCAGACCTCCCCAAGCTACAGATCAGAAGAGGGGAGAGAGAGATAGATGTGAATCAGGGAGAAGAGTGGATAATGTATATAATCAGTCATTATCACATCTGCATCTCTCCCCAATCACTAACACTAACACTGCTCTAATCACAATAACACAACTTGGGATATCTACTGTTCTTCTGTCCTATGCTGCTGATGGTGTGGGTTTATCGGTGTGTGTGTCACATTGCCATGTATCTGGTTAACATAGGATCGACACCAGACTATGGCCTCAGCCTCGTTGAGAGTTACTTGCTCCTGTGCATGTTTGAGGTTGCGTGTTGGTGTACGTGCTTGGGTCCGTGTGTCTTGCGTGTGTGTGTGCCCGTGCGTGTGTGTGTGTGAGTGTGTGCCCGTGCGTGTGTGCGTGAATTAGAGGGGGGATCAGAATGAAATCAAATCCTTCATACACAAAAAAAGCAGCATGCTATGATCTATCTTCTGTCTCCATCTACCTTGGCGTTGTCTGAGATGTTCTAGTGCCAGTGTGGCGGGCGCTGGGCGCTGGGCTCCGGGCGCTGGGCCGGGGGGGGGGGGGACTCCAAACACTAAATAAGCCTTATCTCCTCTAGAGCTGGGCCAGATTAGGAGTCATCCTGCTCCCTCATGTTCACACACACGCAAAAACATACACACACACACACACTGCAGCTGCTACTGGCATTAGAGGGCACAACTATAGGAGGAGAGGAGAGGAGAGGAGAGGAGAGGAGAGGAGAGGAGAGGAGAAAACTCAGTAAGTCTGGGTTTGGGCAGGAGGATGAGAGGGTGAGTAAAAGGGGGGAATCGGAGGGGGTGTGGGTTGTCTATCTCTCTCCATTCAAAGGTTCCACGCTTCGCTCCCCCAATAAAGAGGGATGGAGCACACCCACCCCAAAGAAAAGGTGGTGTTTCCACTGAGAGAAGGGGGGTGTTTTGATACTATTACCCAGGCGCAGTGTGGGGTGAGATGGTGGCGAATGGGGGAATTTATGAGGGCTGGAGTGAGGGTGCATGGGGAGCAAAGCCCATTTGGGAAACACTGGTGGAACGGCAATCTCTGGAGTCTATTCTGTCCCTGTCTCCCAGTGATTCGCCAGCGAATTAAAAGCAAGGAGATAGCCGCAGGAGAGTCCAAGAAATCACGCCTACAGACAGGCCTACTCACGCTTACTGTACACACACACACACACACACACACAGTGAGAAAGACACTAACACACTCATAAACACACACGGAGAAGGACATAGGCCTTTTCTCATTTGGGATAAATGTTAGAGTGGTCGAGGAGATGTCAATTTGTTAGTAGGCGAACGGAAGAGTGTCCTCCCCTCCTTGATAGCCACCTTTCATCAAGGATAGTCATGTGTATCCTACCTGAGTTCTTCTCAGAAGAGTTTTGAAAATCTGCCACATCCCCTTTGAATCAGCTTATGTTTTGTCGGAGGGGAAAAGCACGCAAACATTTAAAACAATATGTACGTTTAACAAATCCAATTTTTTTATCTTTACACATTTATTTTGGCATCCATCCCTATAAATTTAATTTGCCTGATGCGCGAGTGGAGGAGAGTCTAATTTCATACAAGCACATTTTCGTCCACGTTCCTTCTCCTCACCGCCTGTCCTCGATTACTTTTGACCTTTTTCAAAAGGAGGCGAGCGAGGATGGAGGAGAGAGGACACAGGAGTTGAGCAAATTCAATTGAGAAAAGGACATATACACCGCTCACACAATTACAGTAAGAATATAGCATGGAAAGAAGAAAAGCTAGCAAAATACACCAGGGGTTTTAACCAAAGCAAACACCAATGCTTACAGCAGAAACACAAATGTATTCACCTCTCACATTGGCCTATTCTTTTCTATAAGTCTTACATTATCGTTATCGTTCCAGGGGGTGTAAGAATGATTTCACTCTAATTGTTCCACCCCCTTGATTCCCACTCATTGTTTTCATACATTATTATCAACATCATCATCATCACTGGTTATTTTATTTGATGACTCTTGTGAGGTTGTGACTTTAAAGCTCAAGCCGAACCCGTGACACAAATTCAGTATTTGATGTTTTTATTGTCAAACCTTTTCTTTTCTCACTCCTACTTTTTCCAACAAACTGATGTGGTCATCCATATCTACTTTCCGAGACCATAGACTTTGCTTCATACACCCCCAATGGGATGACCCCAGTGTCCCATCTCCCACCTCTCCTCACACCCCCCTGGATTCCCATTATATATTCCCTAACAGGAATTCCTTAAACCATTCCCTTTCTCCTTTGCCTTGAAAGTGATCTCTTTGCCACAAATCCACCACCCCCCAACCCTCCAACCCTCCCCCGCCTCCCCTCATCTCTGATCTTGATTTGGGACCAGGAAATATCTTCAAGGGGTCTGTCCGGCTACAATAACATCCAATAAAAAAGGAACATGAGGGTGGCTGAGACTGGACCACTGATAGCACTATGATTTATGGGCCTGCTTTCTTCTCCCTCCGCTACACACACACACAAAAGCACACACGCACGAACACACACGCACACACGCTTTTATATCTATTTACAACGTCACTTGTATTGGCTATCTATTTTACACTATGTTCTGCTGAGGATATTTAGAGGTTGAGATATGACATAAAAACTTCAGACTACCGACCTATCAGAAGTCCAGTTCTCATCAACACGTCAGTTCATGTTTTAATACGATACAAATAAAATGTAACGTGTTTTTAGGGTCTTGAATGCACAAATGGTAAATGCCTTTTTGTGCAGAGCTGTGGTTTAGTGGTAACACTCCCCGGCACATCGCCTGTCCAACTCCCCACTGGAGAACAGTGTTCAATCTCTGCATCCACTGTTTCTCCCACTTGCCTGTCTCCCCACCTCATTTCCTTGCTATCTGAATAAAGTGTTAAAACACCTATAAAAATATATTTATAAAGAAACATGGCTTCCTCCTTGGTCCATTGTGGCTCTATGATGCCACACGAAAACTAAACTCACACTGTTAGAAGAGTTCCTCTTTCTCCTTGAGGCATAGCTACATCAAATATGGGGCTGGAGTTGTTGTGTTCGGAGACTCGTTTTAAATCCCCTTTGTTGAAATGTCCATATCGCCATCCCACTGCAAACAAACACTTGTCCAAACATGACTACTCGGTGGCTGCCATCTTGGGACGCCAGTCTCTAACATGCCATGGTACCACTCACAGCTCCTCAGCCCGCTCTCTAAATCTACTGTGACCAACACGGAGACGCTGGTCTGGCCGGACACGAGAGACACCGTCTTCGCCTCACCCCTGAGGGTGCAGGAAAGAGTGTGATACCACCACCTACAATCCAGTGGGGTATCAGCCCCCTTTTGCACCCATGCTCCTCACCAGAAGACCGCGTCTCGTCCAAAGCCCTCCACCTCTGGGATTCGTTCCCCCAGACCCGCTCCGGTCCCCGCTGTGGTTATCTGGTCTCAGACACCAGGGAAAGGGACAGGAGCGAGGGCTTGACAAGAGGGAGAGGGAGGGAGAGGTAGAGGGAGGGAGGTAGAGGGAGAGGGGGAGGTAGCAATCCAGTTTTGGACGGTGCAGGATCATCATTGTCTCCTGTCTCACCCTGTCAGTTAACATTACAGGAGGGGTAGCTAGAGCCACCTGCCACGGTGTGTGTGTGTGTGTGTGTGTGTGAGTGTGAGAGAGAGAGAGAGAGAGAGAGAGAGAGAGAGAGAGAGGAGAGAGAGAGAGAGAGAGAGAGAGAGAGGAGGTCTTGCACTAACACACCCTAGCCACACGCACAAACACAAACACAATAAACACAAACACACACTCACCCCCTCCCTGCTCCCTCTATCACTAGAGGCGGTTCACAGCAAACCTACACCAGATTGTGAGTGTGAGTGAGTGGTGGATCTGTTTGCAGAGCAGACTGTGTGTGGGTGGGACAGAGCCACAGGCACTGAGTGTCTCTATAACCCATGTGAAATCACACGTAGGCTGATCAGCCTCCAACCATTTACCAACCAAACAGAGAGAGAAGCTTTAGTTAAAAAAGCCCCTGGACCACCAACGAGAGTAGAGTATACTGCAGGATAGATGCCTGGCTGGCTGGGCCATTTCAGGCTGTTTCAGGCGCTCTCCTACTGTTACCAAGTATTCATCACTCTAACCAGATTAACAGCTTGACAAACCAATGGCGCTGACGTCACTGTGGGGAAGCATGGGGAATTAGAATGTTAGGACAACCAGTAAAGAGCCCCTCGGGGAGATAGTGGCCCTGGAACAAGAAGGGAATTGTTACGACATTAAGGCACTTGTAATAAACGTAGATGAATAGATGAAAGGGGAGAAGAGAAAGAAGTTAATTGAGAATTGTTTCGAATTAACTGCTGCAAATAGAGTATTATTTAGAATTGGCAGAAAGGTAGGGAATAGACTTTGCACAATGTCACTTAGACATCATCTTACAGCATAGCCAGAGAAATAAGCAGATTAACACGTTCTAAGGCCTGTTCTCACACTGAGCTGAAGCCTGCAGAGAGGTTAGAGGATGTATGAAAAATGACCTTTGGCCTTTTGGCAATTATTCCTAGTTTTCTATGCAAACACATAGATACCAGACATGAAAGTTGTTTTGTTAGTATCATTAGTGTAATAAGTGAGATGCTTTGGAGTTTACTCCAATCCTGACCCCATGGGGCTATAGATAGTGTGGTGTAGATAGAATAACTCACCCACTACTGTATGGGTCTCAGTGTCTGAATCTGTCTATCTACATCTTCTCTCCTCCTCATCATCTGGCCTCTATGGGGACATATAACACTGGCCAGAAACTAGCCATGGTTTGGCTGAGAGGACAGTGACAGACAGTGTCATAGGGGACACTAAGAGCTGAGAGAAACCACTATAAGGGAGAGTGGATGAGGCCCTGTGAAAGGACAAGAGGGGGTGGAGTGTCTGGTCTGGGTCAGAACTGCATAGCATCTAGTTAGCTATCTCCATCCTCCTCATCTTCCTCATAGACCAAGCACCATCCCTAGAGAGCCATTGGCACTGCTACTAAAGGAGTAGGAGGACTCTCTCAGATCGGACACTGCTTGTTTTGGACCCCTAAAGGGCTTCCTGGCTGCCTATAAACCAAGACAACAGGGTTTAAATGGCCTACACAGGAAGAGAGAGAGAGAGAGAGAGAGAGAGAGAGAGAGAGAGAGAGAGAGAGAGAGAGAGAGAGAGAGAGAGAGAGAGAGAGAGAGAGAGGAGAGAGAGAGAGAGAAAGCAAAGACGTAACATATTATACAAAATGGATGACGTAGTACACGATTGGATAACATACAGTGAGGGAAAAAAGTATTTGATCCCCTGCTGATTTTGTACGTTTGCCCACTGACAAAGACATGGTCAGTGAGAGACAGAATAACAACAAAATTTTATAAATTGATTTGCATTTTTAATGAGGGAAATAAGTATTTGACCCCTCTGCAAAACATGACTTAGTACTTGGTGGCAAAACCCTTGTTGGCGACCACAGAGGCCAGAGGTTTCTTGTAGTTGGCCACCAGGTTTGCACACATCTCAGGAGGGATTTTGTCCCACTCCTCTTTGCAGATCTTCTCCAAGTCATTAAGGTTTCGAGGCTGACGTTTGGCAACCTCGAACCTTCAGCTCCCTCCACAGATTTTCTATGGGATTAAGGTCTGGAGACTGGCTTGGCCACTCCAGGACCTTAATGTGCTTCTTCTTGAGCCACTCCTTTGTTGCCCTTGGCCATATTTTGGGTAATTGTCATGCTGGAATACCCATCCACAACCCATTTTCAATGCCCAGGCTGAGGGAAGGAGGTTCTCACCCAAGATTTGACGGTACATGGCCCCGTCCATCGTCACTTTGATGCGGTGAAGTTGTCCTGTCCCCTTAGCAGAAAAACAACCCCAAAAGCATAATGTTTCCACCTCCATGTTTGACGGTGGGGATGGTGTTCTTGGGGTCATAGGCAGCATTCCTCCTCCACTCCAAACACGGCGAGTTGAGTTGATGGCAAAGAGCTCCATTTTGGTCTCATCTGACCACAACACTTTCACCCAGTTCTCCTCCCTGAATCATTCAGATGTTCATTGGCAAACTTCAGATGGCCCTATATATGTGCTTTCTTGAGCAGGGGGACCTTGCGGGGCGCTGCAGGATTTCAGTCCTTTACGGCGTAGTGTGTTACCAATTGTTTTCTTTGTGACTATGGTCCCAGCTGCCTTGAGATCATTGACAAGATCCTCCCCGTGTAGTTCTGGGCTGATTCCTCACCGTTCTCATGATCATTGCAACTCCACAAGGTGAGATCTTGCATGGAGCCCCAGGCCGAGGGAGATTGACAGTTCTTTTGTGTTTCTTCCATTTGCGAATAATCACACCAACTGTTGTCACCTTCTCACCAAGCTGCTTGGCGATGGTCTTGTAGCCCATTCCAGCCTTGTGTAGGTCTACAATCTTGTCCCTGACATCCTTGGAGAGCTCTTTGGTCTTGGCCATGGTGGAGAGTTTGGAATCTGATTGACTGATTGCTTCTGTGGACAGGTGTCTTTTATAGGTAACAAGCTGAGATTAGAGCACTCCCTTTAAGAGTGTGCTCCTAATCTCAGCTCGTCTACGTATAAAGACACCTGGGAGCCAGAAATCTTTCTGATTGAGAGGAGGTCAAATACTTATTTCCTCATTAAAATGCAAATCAATTTATAACATTTTTGACATGCGTTTTTCTGGATTTTTGTTGTTATTCTGTCTCTCACTGTTCAAATAAACCTACCATTAAAATGATAGACTGATCATGTCTTTGTCAGGGGCAAACGTACAAAATCAGCAGGGGATCAAATACTTTTTCCCTCACTGTAGTACACATAAAAACGGGGACCCGTTTTGGCTCGTGAGCACCACTTTCAAAACTACTGGCTGAAATTCTACAAAAGTTCTGGAGCATCACTTTAAAAGAGAGTTCAAGATGCATTAATTCCTAACCATCATTCAATAATTAATTCAGATACACGTGCCTTGGTAGGCATTGGGGAACATACAGAGAAACAGAGCAACATTACAATAACGTTTCTGTAATGATGACAATGATGATAATTGGCATCAGTAGATGTGGTGGGTGTTATTGTCCCATAGGGACCCCATGCTGCTTTGATTTGCACAATAGATGTGAGAGAGTGGGGAAATCATTTCCATAACACACACACACACACACGCACACACACACACACACACACAACTCCCCGGGGACGTGTCAATCTAAGTGAGAGAGAATGTCTACATTTAAAACCATCTGGGGAGGCATGAAGACCATTTCTCAGCTGTTTAACTTCAATTAGGGGAGACAGGCAAGAGAAAAGGGGGAGCAGAGGAAAGGAGGAGAGGAGAGGGAGGGAATCGGGGACCACTAGTGGCGGTAGAATAGGTACTGAGGAGAAAACACATTTACAACTCTGCTCTGAAGAGTCTGTATTGTGTCCTGGTCTTTGTGGTTGTACAGTGATGGAGGGTTTTGATGCCTATAAGAGATATGTATTGACAGTGGATGGTAATGGGGACAGAAGGGCCTATAAAGGACTGATTGCCTTAGACTGACTGGTGAATACAGCCAAGTTACATACAGTCACACAGTCACCAGAAAGCCAAACAAACATTTCACACCTTTTCTTTAAGGTCACAGTCAGTCCCCCGCTCAAAAATGTGGATATCAAGTCTCGAAAGACCAGGTGAAACGTTAACAGAAGAAGAAAAAACACAGCAATAAAAAAATATTTAAAAAACACGATGGGGAGAAAAGGTCCTATTGGACAGGAAATAAAGCGGGCTGTCAGTCTGTCGCCCCCGACGACAGCCGAGTCACATCTCCCAGGTTATTGCTCATTGTTTACTCTTTCTGAAAAGGTCAGAGGTCGCCACTACCACATCTATTTTCTACCCATCAGCCCCTGCTTCCATTCTTCCCTCAGCGCGAGGAGGAACAAAGAGTGAGGGAGCGGGAGGGAGGGGGGAGGAGGAGCGGAATAAAAAATATATAAAGGGAGAGCAGCGATCAGACAGTGCTGATAAGGAATGGGGGGATAAGGAGGAGCGAAAGATGGAGGGGGGGGAGGGGCTGTGCGCGCTTTGGGGGTGATGTGTGTATTCAACTCCAGGCTGACTTCTCTTATGCTAATACAGCCAATTTCCTCTTTTATTTCATTTCTGGAGCCGAAATCTGCGATCTGCGATAAGGTTGCCGTGGCGACCGCCTGTTCCCCGGGCGGATGCGGGCAGCCGTGTGATGGAGATGTGTAAGTCGGCGGGAGCAGCAGGGAATGAATAATTTAAAACTCCACCAAGCGGGAGAGATAAGAGAGAGCAACCAGGGCTGAGGCTGAGGCCTTCACTCTCTCACTCTCTCATTCACTCTATCCCTCTCCCTCCATCTCTCTCTCTCTCCATCCCTCTCTTCATCCCTCCCTATCTCTCCACCTCTCCTCCCTCCTTCCCTCCCTCCCTCCCTCCCTCCCTCCCTCCCTCCCTCCCTCCTCCCTCCCCTCCCTCCCTCCCTCCCTCCTCTCCCTCTCTCCCTCCCTCCCTCCCTCTCTCCCTCTCTCCCTCCTCCCTCTCTTCCTCCCTCCCTCTCTCCCTCTCCCTCTCTCTCTCAACCTCCCCTCTCCCTCTCCCCCCTCTCTCTTTCTCTCCCTCCCCCCTCCCTCTCCCTCTCTCTCGCTCTCTCTCTCTCTCTCCCTGGGCACCCAGAGCTTCATCCTGCAACGCTGGGTGACCTCCAAGGTCAAGGGCATGATGGGTAATTTAAACAGCGGCTTGGGGCTTTGTGGCCTGTGGCAGAGAGAGGGAGGGAGGAGAGTGGGGGTATGGAGACATGGATGGGGAGGTGGTAGGGTTGATATGGAGGGTAAGTCAAGGATTGGGGGGATTGGGGCACAGTCTAGATTTGACTAGTGGTACACCTCTCTGCAATGACCCTGTTAAATACAACTGTCGCTTTGCAACTGGATGTTTTCACATACTACATTTTTACTCTTAAAGAGTGACAGATCCCCCAGAAGCTGCCAAATGCTGTTGCGTGTAGTCAATCTAACGCCATCACAGTCACACCAATTCAAAGCCTCTTGACTCATGTCATTCACACATTACACAGTCGTTACACACACAACTGAAACTCACCAGGCAGGTCACTATGGTCCCACACTTGAATGTAGCACATGCCTGGAATAGTTGAGTGTTCCAGATGAATGCTGCTACAATGTAAACAGTGGAGCTAGGTAGAGACTGAATGTCCTTGGCTGGATGTGTGTGGTTGGTTGTGTGGCAGTAGACTAAGATAGCTCGATGGGAGCTAAGGGGTCGTTTTGGGAGATCAGGGGTCATTTTAGGAGAGAAAGGGCTAGTTTTGGAAGATCAGGTGTACCTCACCCAAAATTGATTATGTTTTGGAGACCTGAGTGATACTAAGGGGTTGTGAGTGTTTCTTGATTTGAGCAGGGTGGGGTGTGTTTAGCCTCATGCCGGTATGTCCTCGTGATGCGTTAGGCTACGTTACGTCTCTGACTCCTGTCTGTCTGGCCTCTCTAAAACTGTTTTCATTCCTCAGTCGTGGCGTGGGGCTTTATAGTCACGGTGATAATCAGATGAAAACACCCGCGGGCGGGTCACCACCAGGTGAGGGGATCACGGCGAAGCGAGGTGTGCGTGACCGACACCCACCCCCGCACCTCTACTTGGCCCGCTCCAGCCCTCCCTCCCCAGGTGCTTGGGCTGTCCTAAAAGATGCAAGCTGAGGGGGAAATGGGAACAAAAAAGGGCTGCTTCATAAACACACCACACAGGGCGCCCACACAGGTAATCTCAGACCAAGCGTGATGCCTTCATCCGCACTGGCGCCAGGAGGTAGGTAACCTGCCTGCCCAGTCAGGGTTCACAGACGCACAAACACAAACACACAGGCACACAGCTACAATTCAAACACACACACGCACAGACGTAAGCTCACACATGCACGAACACGACGTGTACACTGAGTGTACAAAACATTAGGAACACCTTCCTAATATTGAGTTGCACCCCCTTTTTCCCTCAGAGAAGCATCAATTCGTCGAGGCATGGACTCTACAAGGTTTCGAAAGCATTCCACAGGGATGCTGGCACATGTTTACTCCCATGCTTCCCACAGTTGTGTCGAGTTGGCTGGATGTCCTTTGGTGGTGGACCATTCTTGATACACTCGAGAAACGTTTGAGCGTGAAAAACCCAGCATCATTGCAGTTCTTGACACAAACCGGTGCAGCTGGCACTTACTACTATACCCCGTTCAAAGGCACTTCAATCTTTTGTCTTGACCATTTACCCTCTGAATGGCACACATACGCAATCCATGTCTCAATTGTCTCAAGGCTTAAAAATAATTATTTAACCTGTCTCCTCCCCTTCATCTACACCAAGGATC
>NW_025533795.1:382500-400000 GCF_020615455.1 Coregonus clupeaformis | reverse complement strand
GTTGAATAACTGTAGACAAGCTACGAAGAATATAGGCCTACTAACTACTGAAGCTGAATTCCACCAATCAAAGAGATAGGAAGTGGACCATATGAGTCTGCTCATCCACCATAATGATTATATACATTCAGCAGGACACACAGGGTTTTGGTACAGTACCTATGGATGTTAGCCTGTTAAAACTACCATGAATCAAAATGAGACTCTATGTACACACAGTAGATGTGCTTATGGATGAGTGAAATGCATGTTAGCCGTCGTGTAGATACAAAAGATAGAAAGGTGTGAATGTATTCACATATATGACGTTATGTTACAGTAGAGAACAAGTTAGCGTGAGTCTACTCCATGGAAATGGGATCACACAATCATGTATCATCTGTTTGTATCGCTCATGTGTAGAGTGTTACAACTGGATGAGGTCTGAAGCCGTTTCATGTTCCATTTCTTTTTAGATAGGGAACTGATAGACCATCTGTTCTCAGATTGGTATCATGATAATTATTTTGATTATCACTGTAAGGATCCACCTGGCCAAACCCTGGATGTGAGTATAGACTTGGCTTTGTAACAACAGAGACTCACAGGTGCACCAGTCTTAGTGAAGAGATAGAGCCTGAAAAACCAATACATTTACACTACACTCTGTAGAGCCTGAAAAACCAATACATTTACACTACACTCTGTAGAGCCTGAAAACCCAATACATTTACACTACACTCTGTAGAGCTTGAAGAACCAATACATCTACACTATATTCAATACATTTATACACACTTCCTGATCACTTTTGGGTAAGTGGGGGATTTTTCCCTTCTGCCAGCCTCTTTCTCTCCCTCTCACCATTTTTCTCTCTCTTTCCGTTTCTTCCTTTTCTCTATCTCTCTATCTGTTGCAGTAGATAGATATAGAGCACTTTGTAGGAACTGAGTTTTTATTATATGAACAAACCACACACACACACACACACACACTCACACACGCACGCATGCACGCACACACAGGCACGCACACGCACACACACACACACACACGCACAGACACACACACACACACACACACACAGTAACCTTCACTACTTCATTGATGACTTCAGAATTCACTGGACACTCAGCAAATATGTTTAATTTTCATCCATAATTGTTTTGAATGACCTTAGCCTACAAATATATTTAGGGATAATGTTGAATATCTGCATTGGAATTTGTTCTCTATATATGAACAAGTCAGGGTACATTTCCTCCCAATTCTCCCCCAAATGTCAGTCCCCCCTCCTTCCCCAAACACACACACGCGCACACACACGTGCACTCTCTCTCTCTCCCCTCTCTCTCTCTCTCTCTCTCTCTCTCTCTCTCTCTCTCTCTCTCACAAAGTACCAGCACAATCCATTCATTGAGGCTAGTGCTGCGTCTGTTCCTACCACCACCACCTTATCATGGCCCTGTGTTGGTCCCCTAGCATTGATGAGCAGCGGAGTGTACCCAGGTTTCCTCTGCTGCATATTGAGAAATGGCTATTGCATGGGCCGGGTCTCTAAAGGAGTCCATGAGCATAACTGCAATTCTCACCCCGTTGTTGATGTTCCAAACAGTGACTTTGGCACTGCTTTTCTTTCCTACCACTCCTGAGGTTTTGGCACGCGGTGCTCAACCTGGGAGCATGTTTGGCTCCTTACTGTTCTTGTGGAAACATTACTTTGTGTGTGTGTGTGTGTTTAGCTATTAACAGAATTAAGGTCAAGATTAAAGGCTCTAGCGCACAAGCTACAGTCAATAGGGTGTGATCAAAGAGAAGAGCTGGGGCAGAAATAAACAACCCACACAGGTACAGATCACACAGGGTGCTGTACAGTTCAGTACTCTTACCCACAGCACAGCAACATAATGTATTAGGCACTGGGAGTTTCCTCTGTACTGTGCCAAGACCTGCTGAGGTTGCTATTTACTGTAAGTAAGGTGAATAGATACAGTGGGGAAAAAAAGTATTTAGTCAGCCACCAATTGTGCATGTTCTCCCACTTAAAAAGATGAGAGAGGCCTGTAATTTTCATCATAGGTACACGTCAACTATGACAGACAAAATGAGGAAAAAAATTCCAGAAAATCACATTGTAGAATTTTTAATGAATTTATTTGCAAATTATGGTGGAAAATAAGTATTTGGTCAATAACAAAAGTTTCTCAATACTTTTGTTATATACCCTTTGTTGGCAATGACACAGGTCAAACGTTTTCTGTAAGTCTTCACAAGGTTTTCACACACTGTTGCTGGTATTTTGGCCCATTCGTCCATGCAGATCTCCTCTAGAGCAGTGATGTTTTGGGGCTGTCGCTGGGCAACACAGACTTTCAACTCCCTCCAAAGATTTTCTATGGGGTTGAGATCTGGAGACTGGCTAGGCCACTCCAGGACCTTGAAATGCTTCTTACGAAGCCACTCCTTCGTTGCCGGGCGGTGTGTTTGGGATATTGTCATGCTGAAAGACCCAGCCACGTTTCATCTTCAATGCCCTTGCTGATGGAAGGACGTTTTCACTCAAAATCTCACGATACATGGCCCCATTCATTCTTTCCTTTACACGGATCAGTCGTCCTGGTCCCTTTGCAGAAAAACAGCCCCAAAGCATGATGTTTCCACCCCCATGCTTCACAGTAGGTATGGTGTTCTTTGGATGCAACTCAGCATTCTTTGTCCTCCAAACACGACGAGTTGAGTTTTTACCAAAAAGTTATATTTTGGTTTCATCTGACCATATGACATTCTCCCAATCCTCTTTTGGATCATCCAAATGAACTCTAGCAAACTTCAGACGGGCCTGGATATGTACTGGCTTAAGCAGGGGGACACGTCTGGCACTGCAGGATTTGAGTTCCTTGCGGCGTAGTGTGTTACTGATGGTAGGCTTTGTTACTTTGGTCCCAGCTCTCTGCAGGTCATTCACTAGGTCCCCCCGTGTGGTTCTGGGATTTTTGCACACCGTTCTTGTGATCATTTTGACCCCACGGGGGTGAGATCTTGCGTGGAGCCCCAGATCGAGGAGATTATCAGTGGTCTTGTATGTCTTCCATTTCCTAATAATTGCTCCCAAGTTGATTTCTTCAAACCAAGCTGCTTACCTATTGCAGATTCAGTCTTCCCAGCCTGGTGCAAGTCTACAATTTTGTTTCTGGTGTCCTTTGACAGCTCTTTGGTCTTGGCCATAGTGGAGTTTGGAGTGTGACTGTTTGAGGTTGTGGACAGGTGTCTTTTATACTGATAACAAGTCAAACAGGTGTCATTAATACAGGTAACGAGTGGAGGACAGAGGAGCCTCTTAAAGAAGAAGTTACAGGTCTGTGAGAGCCAGAAATCTTGCTTGTTTGTAGGTGACCAAATACTTATTTTCCACCATAATTTGCAAATAAATTCATTAAAAATCCTACAATGTGATTTTCTGGAATGTTTTTCCTCAATTTGTCTGTCATAGTTGACGTGTACCTATGATGAAAATTACAGGCCTCTCTCATCTTTTTAAGTGGGAGAACTTGCACAATTGGTGGCTGACTAAATACTTTTTTTCCCCACTGTAGATCAGCTACAATAAGTTTTTAGTCATATAATTCTAATGGAAATATAGTTTAGTTAAATAGAGTCAGACGTCTCTAGGTTCTGAGGAGAAAAACACACACAAAAGACAAAACACCTTTCATGGCTTCACAAGTTCTCGCTTCACATTGACCTAATGTCTCTTTTATATAACCACAGTCCACACCAAGGACCTTACCCTACAAGATATAGTAGGCTTTGTTTTAGGTCCACAACTCCTTGTACTTCCCAAGGAGCACAACTTTTATTTTCACCTAAATCACCATTAACAACAATCAACGACCCCATAAATGCCCTGCTGACCAGCCAAAATCAACATTTCCCAATCAATCTGATTTTATTTTTTATATTACTACATTAATTACTGCTATAAACCAGACTCTCCTTCCTTCGTGACGCCATCTTAACGTTGAACCCCCCTCAATCTACTGGTCTGATCTAAAAACAAACTTCCTGTTGTTGGACTGGGTTGTTATTGTTTCTCCCCTCTCTCATAGGCTATGTTCGGAACGGGAAACGCATAAAGCATATTAAATAAGTCTCGGCCGAGTCGGCCAAAACGTTTTATGACAGAACCCTGAAGTGGAAAGAAGAGAAGAATAGGAAAATGGTGGTGTTTGCTTTAGATGGTTATTTAAAAACAATTTTTCTTTGGCCAGCAGCAGGCGCCGAGGGGGAGAACAGATCAAAAAAGGGGGCCTATCAATTACTGACCCCAGTGGTTAACCTCTGACCAGCCCCTAGAGTGGACCCCCACTCTCTGTTCCCTATGGAGCACACACACACATATAAACACACAGATACGCACACACACACACACACACACACACACACACACACACACACACACACACACACACACACACACACACACACACACACACACACACACACACACACACAAACACACACAGGTTAACTCTGGACTTGATCCCAAATTGGACATTCATTTCTTAATGCGTTTTGGGTCCCATGGGTACTGTCCTAAGGAGTAGTGCACTGAGGACCTCACTGCTAACTATCATAACAAGATTGCGTGACTGTGTGTGCGCGTGTGCGTGTGTGCGTGCGTGCGTGTGTGCGTGTGTGTGCGTGTCTGTGTGTGCGTGTGTGTGTGTGTGTGGAATCGGTGTGTGCGTGCACCACAGGCATTAATCACAAAATAAAGGAGGTGAGGAGGCCGCTAGTGTAAATAACGCCTTTTTTGCTTTCACTGTCTCTCGCTCGTTCATTTGTTCCCTCTTTCACCTTGATGCTATCTCTGAGTGTGAGTAAAGGACTAGCGGCGTCTACGCCGACTCCGAGCATCGGAAAGCAAAATAAAGCCGTCATCAATTAGTAGCAGTAAGGTCCTCCTCTTAGGAAGGCCTTTAACGGTTTGTTATTGCTATGTCTGAGGCTGGAGGCAGGGAGGGAGAGGGACGATGAATTGATCGACAGGCGCTCTGAGACCTTAATGAAGATAATCAATATTGACACATTGTTTTCTGCCCCAGCTATACCTCATAAACATCTCTAAACAATGACATACACATCGGTCTGCTGGTGTATATGTGCAACAGCCAAACACAAACAACCAACAAGCCTGTGCTTTCAGTGGGGTATGAAATGGAAAATGATCACAATGGCTAGTGTAGGGGTTCCACGCTCAGGGGGAAAGGAATAGTATGCAAGGGGTAAGAGGTGAGCCTGAAGCCCTCTGTGAGCAGCGGGCAGGGGGATAGGAGTGAGGGGTGAGTCTCTGCCTCTGTCTGGGTCACTGGTAGTTCATTTGGGCTCCATGGTCCTGGTACTACCCTCATAGCCTCCCATGGGGCGATTACTTCTGATCCCAGCGGACCACAGTTTCTGTGTGGGACAGAGGGGAGAGAAGAAGAGGGTGAGGGGGGAGGTAGAAAGTGAGAGGGTGAGGAGGGGAGGAAGTGGGGGTCATTGGGCAATTACCGACGCCCTCCATCACCCTAAATGGACCTAGCCGCAGTCACCCCTCAATTAATGCATTAGAGAGGGCAAAGGTTACATAAACAGCTTCCTCTCTCTGGCAGGAGTGGGCAGGGCCATGAATACCAGGAAGCTCTGGTTTTGTTAGTGTCTGATTGGCTCGGAATGAGTGGGCAGGGGTTTGGGGTCTGGCTACTGACTGGTGAAAGGAGGTTATCACATGGGTTATCACTGGGAAGAGAAGGGCATAGTTGGCTGTGGGGGGCTTAAGCCGCTTGTGTGAGGGAGGGGAAAGTGACTGCTTTGAAAAAACACAAACTCTGTGGCTTTGCCCCCCGAAAAAGCCATATTATTTAATAATAATAATAATAATATGCCATTTAGCAGACGCTTTTATCCAAAGCGACTTACAGTCATGCGTGCATAATTTTTTTTTTTGTGTATTTAAGATTTGAATGGTCTGTAAATATAAATACCTGTTGACTTCTGATGGAAAAATAGCCCCTGACATACAGTATCTCTGCATTGACACAACCTCCCATTGAGACAGACTGTAAAAGCTTCCTTAACATTACTGCCTCCATGAATCACTCAAATCACTCAAACCATCCTTTCCCCTTTATTCCTCCAGAAAAGGAACAGTAATGGATATATTACATGGCTGACCTGTACGTTCAGAAATAATCCCCCTGGCTTGAGTGAGAATTGTAAATAACAGAAGTTGTGTTTGGATAGAGGCCCCGGCCCTGGGAAAGGCGATACAAACGCATGCCACCGTGACGTTTACCAAGCCATTACCCTCCATTTACTCTAATGCCGCCACGAATGGTGCATTATGGGGGATTTCATCTGCCAATTGGAGGTGTCACACGTCTTTTTCTTCTCTCGCTCTCTCTCTCTCTCTCTCTCTCTCTCTCTCTCTCTCCCTCGTTCTCTTTCTTCATCTCTCTGTGTGTTTCCGTTAGAGTCCTAAGTGAGAGCGCAGTCATTAGTCCACATTTACAGCACACAAACGCACAAATGCTCACACGCACACTTTTCACTTCTTTAAGCCTGTGATTTGACCTCTCCTTTCCTCAATACACCTCTCTTTGCTTAGAGAGAGAAGGAGAGAGAGAGAAAGAAAGAGAAAAAGAGAGACACACAGAAAGAGAGAGAGAGAGCAGTCCAATCAAAGCTACTAGACAGGGACTATAAACAGCGTAAAAAGCCGGTGGTATAGGGCATGTAAATGCCAGCTAGTGTGTGTCTGACAGACTGAAAGTGACAGGCCACTACCCATTAAGTCATCAACATTAGTCCAACCAGTTAAATCTCTCATAACACACTAATAAACACACTTCACAGTCTCTGTACGGCCATGTAGGTCCTTCTGCTGTGTCAAAGCCAAACTGAAAGTGTGCTTTGTGTGATGTTTGTGTAGTGTAACCTAATCATAGCATATACATTCTGTCTATGGTGTAACTCTACTGGAAATTGCCTACACATTATGCAGAGGACTGCTAATAAAAAAAGTTGTCCTAAATGTGAATTTGTTTGTACCTGGATTCTCACCTTTGAAAACATTGATGAGATAGGTGTGACTTCAAAGAGCAGTGGCGACCCGTCATTCAGGGAAGGGGGGGCAGTGCCCCACCTGTTTTTAGCCCTACCTATTTAGCAAAATATATATATATACAGTGGGGAGAACAAGTATTTGATACACTGCCAATTTTGCAGGTTTTCCTACTTACAAAGCATGTAGAGGTCTGTAATTTTTATCATAGGTACACTTCAACTGTGAAAGACGGAATCTAAAACAAAAATCCAGAAAATCACATTGTATGATTTTTAAGTAATTCATTTGCATTTTATTGCATGACATAAGTATTTGATGACCTACCAACCAGTAAGAATTCCAGCTCTCACAGACCTGTTAGTTTTTCTTTAAGAAGCCCTCCTGTTCTCTACTCATTACCTGTATTAACTGCACCTGTTTGAACTCGTTACCTGTATAAAAGACACCTGTCCACACACTCAATCAAACAGACTCCAACCTCTCCACAATGGCCAAGACCAGAGAGCTGTGTAAAGACATCAGGGTTAAAATTGTAGACCTGCACAAGGCTGGGATGGGCTACAGGACAATAGGCAAGCAGCTTGGTGAGAAGGCAACAACTGTTGGCGCAATTATTAGAAAATGGAAGAAGTTCAAGATGACGGTCAATCCCCCTCGGTCTGGGGCTCCATGCAAGATCTCACCTCGTGGGGCATCAATGATCATGAGGAAGGTGAGGGATCAGCCCAGAACTACACGGCAGGACCTGGTCAATGACCTGAAGAGAGCTGGGACCACAGTCTCAAAGAAAACCATTAGTAACACACTAAGCCGTCATGGATTAAAATCCTGCAGCGCACGCAAGGTCCCCCTGCTCAAGCCAGCGCATGTCCAGGCCCGTCTGAAGTTTGCCAATGACCATCTGGATGATCCAGAGGAGGAATGGGAGAAGGTCATGTGGTCTGATGAGACAAAAATAGAGCTTTTTGGTCTAAACTCCACTCGCTGTGTTTGGAGGAAGAAGAAGGATGAGTACAACCCCCAAGAACACCATCCCAACCGTGAAGCATGGAGGTGGAAACATCATTCTTTGGGGATGCTTTTCTGCAAAGGGGACAAGACGACTGCACTGTATTGAGGGGAGGATGGATGGGGCCATGTATCGCGAGATCTTGGCCAACAACCTCCTTCCCTCAGTAAGAGCATTGAAGACAGGTCGTGGCTGGGTCTTCCAGCATGACAACGACCCGAAACACACAGCCAGGGCAAGTAAGGAGTGGCTCCGTAAGAAGCATCTCAAGGTCCTGGAGTGGCCTAGCCAGTCTCCCGACCTGAACCCAATAGAACATCTTTGGAGGGAGCTGAAAGTCCGTATTGCCCAGCGACAGCCCTGAAACCTGAAGGATCTGGAGAAGGTCTGTATGGAGGAGTGGGCCAAACTCCCTGCTGCAGTGTGTGCAAACCTGGTCAAGACCTACAGGAAATGTATGATCTCTGTAATTGCAAACAAAGGTTTCTGTACCAAATATTAAGTTCTGCTTTTCTGATGTATCAAATACTTATGTCATACAATAAAATGCAAATGAATTACTTACAAATCATACAATGTGATTTTCTGGATTTTTGTTTTAGATTTAGTCTCTCACAGTTGAAGTGTACCTATGATAAAAATTACAGACCTCTACATGCTTTGTAAGTAGGGCAACCTGCAAAATCGGCAGTGTATCAAATACTTGTTCTCCCCACTGTATATATACTACCGGTCAAAAGTTTTAGAACACCTACTCATTGAAGGGTTTTTCTAGATTTGTTACTATTTTCTACATTGTAGAATAGTAGTGAAGACATCAAAACTATTAAATAACACATATGGAAACATGTAGTAATCAGAAAACTGTTAAACAACTCAAAATATATTTTATATTTGAGATTCTTCAAATAGCCACCCTTTGCCTTGGATGACAGCTTTGCACACTCTTGGCATTTTCTCAACCAGCTTCACCTGGAATGCAGTTCCAACAGTCTTGAAGGAGTTCCCACATATGCTGAGCTTGTTAGCTGCTTTTCATTCCCTCTGCGGTCCGACTCATCCCAAACCATCTCAATTTGGTTTAGGTCGGGGGATTGTGGAGGCCATGCTGGTTAAGTGTTCTGTCACTCATGGGGGCACTACGTCACCGCAGAATCTTCAGGGAGAGCTAGGCAGTTCAAGCCCCCTGGGTGCTGCCATAGATTTACATTAATAGTGCCCGTCCAAGAAGGCTCAATGTCATTGGCCACAGATAAAATTATGTCAAATCACGTTATATCTACTGTAGCTTTGATTGGACTGATCATGTCAACATCATACCTTCAAAAGCTGGCAAAATCTGCTGACAAACAGTCATCAACATGAATCACATTCACAGTCTACTGGCAAATCCTTCACAATCCTTGTCATATGAAGAGAAATTGTAGATAAAATGTATCGGTGATCATCGGCCATTGGACGTAAGCATTACACAACAAGTCGCAAAGTTTGAAAGGAATCAGTGGCTAACTGCGATGCAAAGGAATCACTATTTTGCTTCCCTGCCTGCTGTTCGGTGGAGAGGGTGTGTGGTCCAAGTCTGGGATTAAGGATTTAAAACATGTGTCTGAAAGGGTATCTTTTCCAAGCTTAATAGGATAAAAGTTCACATGTAACACCATAGGCCAGAAAAGGTTGAATACATTGGCCATGCTGTCAATCCAGCATGACTTCTGCCAGGTTCAAAACAACTGGGAACTCAGAACTGGGAACTGGAAAATCTCCGACTGGGAACTCGGAATTCCAAGTCGGGAACTCGGGTCTCTTTCTAGAGCTCCGACTTTCCGACCTGAAGATGACTGACGTCATGATTCGACCTCGTTCCCAGTTGTCTTGAAAGCACCATAAATCCAGAGAATGCCAGACTTTGATGACAAAGTTTGTTGTCAAAGTTTGCCCACAAGAAGGATTGCCGCGCCATCTTCCTGTTCAAGTGAGCACAGCACAACAACAGTGAGTCGCCTATGTCTTATATGCTGCTGCATAAATGATGTACAGTGGCTTGCGAAAGTATTCACACCCCTTGGCATTTGTCCTATTTTGTTGCCTTACAACCTGGAATTAAAATGGATTTTGGGGGGGTTTGTATCATTGGATTTACACAACATGCCTACTACTTTGAAGATGCAAAACATTTTTTATTTTGAAACAAACAAGAAATAAGACAAAAAAAACTGAAAACTTGAGTGTGCATAACTATTCACCCCCCCAAAGTCAATACTTTGTAGAGCCACCTTTTGCAGCAATTACAGCTTCAAGTATCTTGAGGTATGTCTCTATAAGCTTGGCACATCTAGCCACTGGGATTCTTGCCCATTCTTCAAGGCAAAACTGCTCCAGCTCCTTCAAGTTGTATGGGTTCTGCTGGTGTACAGCAATCTTTAAGTCATACCACAGATTCTCAATTGGATTGAGGTCTGGGCTTTGACTAGGCCATTCCAAGACATTTAAATGTTTCCCCTTAAACCACTCAAGTGTTGCTTTAGCAGTATGCTTAGGGTCATTGTCCTGCTGGAAGGTGCACCTCAGTCCCAGTCTCAAATCTCTGGAAGACTGAAACAGGTTTCCCTCAAGAATTTCTCTGTATTTAGAGCCTTCGATTCTGACCAGTTTCCCAGTCCCTGCCGATGAAAAACATCCCCACAGCATGATGCTACCACCACCATGGGATGGTGTTCTCGGGGTGATGAGAGGTGTTGGGTTTGCGCCAGACATAGTTTTTTCCATGATTGCCAAAAAGCTTAATTTTAGTCTCATCTGACCAGAGTACCTTCTTCCATATGGCTTTTGGAGAACACCAAATGTGTTTGCTTAATTTTTTCTTTAAGCATTGGCTTTTTTCTGGACACTCTTCCGTAAAGCCCAGCTCTGTGGAGTGTTGGCTTAAAGTGGTCCTATGGACAGACACTCCAATCTCCGCTGTGGAGCTTTGCAGCTCCTTCAGTTTATCCTCCTCTCTTGGCAGGTTTGTTGTGGTGCCATATTCTTTCAATTTTTTAATAATGGATTTAATGGTGCTCCGTGGGATGTTCAAAGTTTCGGATATTTTTTTATAACCCAACCCTGATCTGTACTTCTCCCCAACTTTGTCCCTGAACTGTTTGGAGAGCTCCTTGGTCTTCATGGTGCCGCTTGCTTGGTGGTGCCCCTTGCTTAGTGGTGTTGCAGACTCTGGGGCCTTTCAGAACAGGTGTATATGTACTGAGATCATGTGACAGATCATGTGACACTTATATTGCACACAGTTGGACTTTATTTAACTAATTATGTGACTTCTGAAGGTAATTGGTTGCACCAGATCTTATTTAGGGGCTTCATAGCAAAGGGGGTGAATACATATGCACGCACCACTTTTCCGTTATTTATTTAACTTCACCAATTTTGACTATTTTGTGTATGTCCATTACATGAAATCCAAATAAAAATCCATTTAAATTACAGGTTGTAATGCAACAAAATAGGAAAAACCAAGCCAAGGGGGATGAATACTTTTGCAAGGCACTGTAATATGCCAGGGATATACTGTATGTATACTGTAGTTAAGAGAGTAATACTAAGTGTATTTTTTGTAGTAAGCTATTAGTAGCCCATGTGTCTCACCCTAAGAATTTGGTCCCTCTCCCCCTCAGAACTTAGCCTACACTGTTCTGAATTGGTGGTGCCTATAGCCAGTTTTAGAGAAATGTCATTATCGAATATTGTAAGAGCTTTCATTATCTGCTTATATGCCCCCGTTATTTATCCTACATTTCTGACTTGGTGTACAGGGAGAATACTGTAAGAACGGCCCATGTTCTAAATTATGTCGCTGTCCATTTCAAAAGTGCTGAACAAATAGGCATATCGTCCGTCAGAGTTCACGCATTAACGTCTTAATCGAAATTACGGCTTGCCTCTTTTCCGCTCATCGTTTCCTTATGCCATAGTTTGTACATCTCTGTTGTTATAATGCTTATATAGGTCTATCTCATTAGTATCTTATTCATCATTTTAGGCAATGCTGGAATAATGCATTTTTTTGTTTTGATTAATTTGTGTATTATAATTAGCTCATGTGCTTTTCTCCACAAGGAGGGGATACTATAATGTTGTTGAGTCTGTAATCATGTTTGCCAGTGAAAGTTCAGTAATAGACCCATTGTCACGACTTCCACCGAGGCTGCCTCCCCTCCTTGTTCGGGCAGGTTTTGACGTTAGTCGTCACATGCTTACCAGCCACTGCTACTCCATATCTCATCATTCCATTTGTCTTGTCTTGTCGATTACACACACTTGGTTCATATCCCCTCATTAGTCTGTGTATAAGTGTTCCCTCTGCCCCTTTGTCCTTGTGAGTGATTGTTTTATGTCAAGATGAGTGTAGCTCAGTTGAGCTATCCGTACTTTGTATTGCCAGGGTTATTTCTCCCCGTGTGCCTGTATTGTGTTCCAGTGAGCGTGTATTACGCCCTGTGCTGTTGACGCTATCAAGCGTGTACTATGTACTACGGAATAAACTCTGTATTCGGTGATTTACCCTCCTGCCCCTGACTCCTTCAAATCACACTCTCACAGAATCACTCACCCGCCATGGAGTCAGCGGGAGAGGAGCGCATGCCTGGAGTCGTGGCACTGGTCCAGGAGCATTCCACGATGCTGGCCAGCTTGGGGGAAGCGATGGATCGGGTTCTTTAGGTCATCCAACGCCTGGAGAGGAGAGGACCTGATCTGTCGAGACCAGCTGGCCAACCGGATCCAGCCACCCACACCCCAGCACCCGGAGGGATCCAGATATCCCGACCACGGGAGTTCGACGGGACGGCGGCTCTCTGCCAAGGATTCCTCCTCCAACTGGAGCTCTATCTCTCCAGCATCAGGCCGGCCCCATCGGAGCGGGAGAAGGTGACCGCCCTCGTCTCCTGCCTCACGGGGGAAAGCCCTGGAGTGGGCCAACGCGGTGTGGAGCGAAGGAGGAGCCGCGTTGGAGAACTACGGGGAGTTTGCTCGCCAATTCCGGGCTGTCTTTGATCACCCGCCCGAAGGTCGAGAGACGGGCGAGCGGCTGTTCCACCTGAGGCAGGGGACGAGGACTGCACAGGACTTCGCCTTGGAGTTTCAGACTCTGGCAGCGGGGTCCGGGTGGAACGAGCGGGCCCTTATCGACCATTTCCGGTGCCATCTGTGGGAGGACGTCCAACGGGAGCTAGCCTGCCGGGACACCATGTTGACCTTCACGCAACTGGTGGACATGGCCATCCGTTTGGACAACCTGCTGGCAGCCAGAGGACGTTCTGGAAGGGGTCTGCCCGTTCCCACCCCGGCCGACTCAGATCCTGAGCAGATGGAGCTGAATGGAACCGCCATCCGAGAGAGCGGAGGACGACAGCGACAGTGTCACACAGGTGGCACGCAGGGACAGTACACCACATGTTGTCGTCAGCGATCTTTTGGGTCTGGAGGCGGCAGGCAGGGCACTCTCGCATCACCCCAGGTATCGAACACCCACACTCGTTCAGAGCACTCTGCTGCGCACTGTACCCTACCCATCTACTTTCACGATCACATGGTAGTTCCCCAGTGTAAGGCGCTAGTCGATTCAGGCGCAGCTGGGAACTTTATGGACAGGGCATTCTCACACCGGCTAGGCATTTCATTGGTTCCCCTATCCATTCCACTTCCCATCAGAGCAGTTGATAGTCGACCATTAGGGTCCGGGTTTGTTAAGGAGGTTACTGCACCAGTCACCATGATTACCCAGGAGACTCATTGTGAGCAGGTCACTTTTTATATTATTGAGTCTCCTGCTTTCCCTGTGGTATTAGGTCTCCCTTGGTTAGCACTCCACAACCCCACCTTCTCATGGCCGCAGAGGGTTCTCACGGGGTGGTCGTGAGATTGTCAGATTAGGTGTCTAGGTGTTTCCGTTGGTGCAACCACGGTGGAAAGTCCAGACAATACCTCCAACGTGCGCATTCCCCCCAAATACCTCGATTTGGCGCACGCATTCTCTAAAACGCAGGCTACCAAGTTACCACCTCATCGGGCGGAGGATTGTGTAATAAACCTCCGGGTAGACGCTGTACCTCCCAGGAGTCATGTGTACCCCCTGTTGCAGGCTGAAACGGCGGCTATGGAAACATACGTCACCGAGTCCCTGCGCCAGGGGTATATACGTCCCTCCACTTCACCCACCTCCTCGAGTTTCTTCTTTGTGAAGAAGAAAGACGGTGATCTGCGCCCTTGCATTGATTATCGACCACTGAACAAGGAGACTGTAAGATTTAGTTATCCTCTCCCCTCATTCCGTCAATGATCGAGTCAATGCATGTGGTGCGCTTCTTCACCAAATTAGATCTCAGGAGTGCGTCCAACCTGGTGCGTATTCGAGAGGGGGATGAGTGGAAGACAGAATTCAGCACAACCACGGGGCATTATGAATACCTGGTGATGCCCTAAGGTTTGTTGAATGCTCCATCTGTCTTCTAGTCCTTTGTGAACGAGGTGTTTCGGGACATGCTTGGTCGCGGTGTAGTGGTCTACATTGATGACATTCTGGTGTATTCCGCTACGCGCGCCGAGCGTGTGTCCCTGGTTCGCAAAGTGCTGGCCCGACTGTTGGAACATTACCTTTATGCCAAGGCAGAGAAGTGTATGTTTTTCCAGCAGTCCGTCTCCTTCCTCGGATACCGCATTACCACCTCAGGTGTGGAGATGGAGGGGGAGCGCATTTCAGCCGTGCGTAATTGGCCAACTTCCACCACGGTTAAGGAGGTGCAGCGCTTTCTGGGCTTCGCCAACTACTATCTGAGGTTTATCCGTGGCTTTGGCAAGGTTGCAGCTCCCATTACAGCTCTGTTGAAGGGTGGGCCATCCCGGCTCCGCTGGTCTGCTGAGGCTGACCTGGCCTTCAGGAAACTGAGGGGTCTGTTCACCTCAGCCCCGGTATTGGCCCACCCCGATCCATCACTACCATTCGTAGTTGAGGTGGATGCGTCCGAGGTAGGGATAGGCGCTGTCCCATCTCAATGCTTGGGCACGCCACCCAAGCTCCGCCCCGGTGCCTTCTTCTCTAAGAAGCTCAGCCCGGCGGAGCAGAACTACGACGTTGGTGATTAGGAGCTGTTGGCTGTTGTCCGAGCCTTGACCGTGTGGAGGCATTGGCTCGAAGGGGCGAAACACCCTTTCCTCGTCTGGACGGACCACCGTAACCTGGAGTACATCCGGGCAGCGAGGAGGCTGAATCCTCGCCAGGCCAGGTGGGCCCTATTCTTCACCCAGTTCGATTTTTTACTGTCATACATCCCGGGTACGATGAACGTGAAGGTAGGCGCATTGTCACGGCTGTATGACACAGAGGAGAGACCCAGAGACAACAACCCCATATTCCCTACTTCCTGCATTGTGGCGCCGGTAATATGGGCGATGGACGCAGATATAGAACAGGCATTACGCACAGATCCATCTCCACCTCAGTGTCCAGCTGGGCTGCGGTACGTGCCTGCTCTTATCCGTGATCGTCACCCTCCTCTGGTCACCCTGGTATCGGTCGTACAGTGCGCTGCCTGACCGGAAAGTACTGGTGGCCTACCTTGGCTAAGGATGTGAGGGTGTATATATCCTCCTGCTCGGTGTGCGCCCAGAGTAAGGCACCTAGGCACCTCCCAGCGGGTAAGTTACAACCTTTACCAATTCCATAACGACCATGGTCTCACCTAAGTGTTGATTTCCTGACTGATCTTCCCCTCTCCCAAGGTAACACCACCATCCTGGTCATTGTGGACCGCTTTTCCAAGGCCTGCCGCCTCCTTCCTCTGCCCGGTCTCTCCACGGCCCTGCAAACTGCGGAGTCGCTGTTTAACACGTCTTCCGGCACTACGGGGTACCAGAGGATATAGTGTCTGACCGAGGTTCCCAGTTCACATCGAAGGTCTGGATGGCGTTCATGGAATGTCTGGGGGTCTCGGTCAGCCTGACCTCTGGGTTCCACCCTGAGTCTAATGGGCTGGTAGAACGGGTAAATCAGGATGTGGGTAGGTTCCTGCGGTCCTACTGCCAGGACCGGCCGGGGGAGTGGTCGGGTGTTCATGCCATGGGCAGAATATGGATGCGTCTTCGTACCGGGGGATCGGGTCTGGCTCTCGACCCGGAATCTGCCCCTCCGCCTGCCCTGCCGGAAGCTGAGCCCGCGGTTTGTGGGGCCGTTCAAAGTCCTGAGGAGAATCAACGAGGTCACCTATAGGTTATTACTTCCCCCTGATTACCGTACAGTGCGCTGCCTGTCCGGAAGTCTCACACCCATGTAATTCCATTTGATATTGCGAGGGTTGTTTTGTTTGCACAATGCGCTGTCTGTGCATCGGTATATTGTCTATAAAAGTGTATTTTCCCCTTCCTTTTTAGAAATACTTCAAATGGTAGGCTAACCACGTCTCTCTCTCTCTCTCTCTCTCTCTCTCTCTCTCTCTGTGGTGACTTAAAGAAGAGTACAGTTAAGTTAACGCCTCAACGTCTTGCTGAATTTATCTGAACTAACCCCTATCTGTCGGTGTCCATTTTGAAAGTGCTGAGCGAAGGCCTACCTCGTCGCAGCTCGTTTGCTTGCACTTGCTTATACTAAGAACAAACATTATGAATCTACTGAACATAAATGTAATACTGTTTGTGTATGGTTCAAAAGTCAAAACTCAGGTCGGCATTCGTTATTATTAAAGGACAATGCGGTTTTTATCGAGATACACAAGTCAGTAGAAACCATAGGCTATTTATTTAAGCAAGTCAGCCATGTCAGCTATGGTTTTTAAAAAGGCAGTAAATGAGGCTGAATGAACTGTTTGGCTTCCAGACGAGTCTCCGCTGATAGCCAGGTGTAACAGTGGATGTAGCGGAGTGAAAGCTCCGCTGTCGGGACAGCTTTATGTAGGCCCTAACAGTTTGTGGGCACCGTTTGTCACCGTTATAGAGCAATTAATGTATTGTTTAGTGTAGTGTAGTGGCTTTGCTGGCATGCATCAACAACAACAAAAAATAGTTTGCCCCGCCAAGATTGACATGCTAAAATCGCCACTGTGAAAGAGTCCTATCGTTTCCCAGAGGGCAGGGGTTATTTCTCTCCAGAGTAAAGTTTGGTTTCTCAACACTAAGACGAAGTGACAAACAGTAGGGTAAACACCCTCACAGACAAACAGCAGTGGTGGGGTCTGACAAGAAAGAGTGTTACACTTCATTGCTTCAAGTCAATCATTCTCAAATGATAATCACAACCAGGAGCTCATTACACGTGTATGTAAGGGTAGTTGTGGCCCTGCTGTATTACGTTTGAGGGAGGAAATGCACACACAGGGACAATGAGTCTGTCTCGGTTTGACTAAACTTTGAAGTCAGGGCAG
>NW_025533795.1:205000-380000 GCF_020615455.1 Coregonus clupeaformis | reverse complement strand
GCTGCCTGACGGATCTCACAGAGAAAGAAATGAGGAAGGAAGTGAGGTGAGGAGAGCAGCACACAGCCCAGAGAGAGAGAGAGAGGGAGAGAGAGAGAGAGAGAGAGAGAGAGAGAGAGAGAGAGAGAGAGAGAGAGAGAGAGAGAGAGAGAGAGAGAGAGAGAGAGAGAGAGGGAGAAGAAGAGAGAGAGAGAGAGAGAGAGAGAGAGAGAGAGAGAGAGAGAGGGGGGAGGGGGACTAGAGGGAGAGAGAGAGAAAAGGGGAGAAGAAGAGAGAGAGAGAGAGAGAGAGAGAGAGAGAGAGAGAAGGGGGAGAAGAAGAGAGAGAGAAAGAGAGAGAGACTCAGAATGAGGGACTGCTGTGTACTAATATAAAACCATCGGGCCACATAACTAAATTGTAGATATGACACCTTACATGTATTCCTTGTACAGTATATTGTCATTTAATTGTGCCTCATTATTGGGATAACGTCTAATATCTGAAGTGCTCTGCATGTCAGCATACATGGTCATGCTCTACCAAGACAATGTTATGTCAACTTTAGATTATGTGTGAAGGGTTCAAACAGTGTCACTCCATACACCAGGGTCATAAGACAACAGACATCTTGAACACCTCCCAAAGGAATCCCTTCATATCCGCCTATCCCCCTGTTTTTCCTAGTGCGTCTACAGGCGGGGTCTGCTTACAGGGGAGATAAGTTCAAAATTAACCCCTGAGCGGGTTCCCAGCCGGGTCACGGGGTCGTGGCAGGGTTGGCATGGAGGTGGAGTGATCTGGAGGTGGTTAGGCTAATGTGATTACCGGTGATACGACACGCTAGCCAGCCCAGGTGTGAGGAGCCCAGGAGTCCCTTGTCACTGGCGGAGCACGGAGCACAGCCTGATGAGTTTTTAAGGACAAACAGAGGATGGAGGAGGGAGAAAAGGAGGCGAAGAGAGGAGGAAGAGGGGTGAGGAGGGGAAGAGAGGAGGAGGGGTGAGGAGGAGAAGAGAGGAGGAGGAGGAGGGGTGAGGAGGGGAAGAGAGGAGGAGGAGGGATGAGGAGGGGAAGGAAGTGCTGCTGAGTCTGGTTCTCATTCTCGACACTGTCCCATAGTGCTTTTGGCCAGGCCCAGAGTAAGACATACAGGACAGTACGAGAGATCATCGTGTCTTTGTCATATTACAATGCCATTACTTACTGTAAGTATGGCACAACCCCCCCCCCCCTCACCATTGTATTTGTTGTTGTTGGCAGTGTTGGGGAGTAGTGAACTACATGTTCAACTAGTCATTTAACTACATTTTGCTGTAGCTTGGTGTTAGTTTAACTCAATTCAAATATTTTCAGTAGTTAATTACTTTTTTTGATCTGTAGCGGTGTAGCTAACGGCTGGAACTACACACTACTTTTTTGCAAAAATAAAATAGCATACATGTGTGAAGTAGGCAAGAATTGTCATTATTTTTCGGCATCAGACCTGCCTAATTCTCACTTGAAACATAGTTTTTGTATGTAGCCCTTTACACTCATAACCGTATACTGGTTGAAAATGGCAGATTTGGGCACTGATAAACACCTGAATTGGAAGTAGCGGCTGTACAGTAACATGCTATACATGACGTCAGAGCTCTGGCTCTGCGTTTCACAACACTGTATGGGTTTTGACTGACAGACGTTCTGAATTTGAACACCACACACGACACGAAGTTGCCCCCATCCCTCTCGGTAATTGGGCAACTTTTGCACATTTGTTGTCGTCTGAGTGAGGGAAATGCTGTATATTAAGAGGACTTTATGTATTTTGAAAGATGAAACATTGAGGATTATAATAAATACCTCTTTGATGTCATACAAGCAAGCCAAACACTCGTGAGTCCAAATGTGCACTTTACATTTCCAAATCATAAAACTCATGTCATGTACAGTGCCAATGTTTATGATCACCATGTTTGATGTACAGTCACAAGATGACATGTTGTCATACCCTGGGTTGTTCTGAACAGAATGAGCCTAAGTTTGTTTAATGTGAAGAAAATTTGCCGCAGCACACACACCTGAATGCACTCAGGAGTCAGGACTTCTTTCTATGCGTACCAAAATTACGATCTGTTTCTCTGAATTGTTTTGTGAAAGCCTAACACTGTAAGATCGTATATTATAACTTGCTAGTCATGTTGACAATAGAACAAGCGAACAAAGCAACTACAAGTGTGCTTGCTCTAGTTCCTCAATGGCACAGCTAGGAAAACTGAAAAAAGTTATTTGAGTCATAAAAGTGCATTGAAATTGCTTCAGAACTGTGCACACTTTGGAGAGGACAGGTGTGACCACTTGGAGACACCAGTTAGTCCTCTTAATCATACCCTTGTCATTTTTGATAGCTTGTTAAACCATATTTCCAGAGTAGCTTATCCAACACTGGTTATCAGTTGCATTACAACTGCTCTATAACAATGGCTCACCCATTTTGTTCTTTGACAGAACTTCTTGTCCAGTTTTCTGCACTACAGAGACACAGCCTACTATATCAACCGATGCTGTGTCACCCAAAACCAGCCCAGACAGAAACAACAACTCTGTCTCTCTGTGTTCCAGGCTGGTCTAGGTTCATAACAGAGGACCAATAGAGGACCAGGACTGATGTCTTTCTGACCTTTGACCCTGGGCAGAGGTCCAGCCAATCCCGTGGCATGGAGTCCCAGACGGATGGATCGTGTTGGTTCTGGCTGCAGACGCCAGCTGTGATGTATGTTTTCCTGGAACCAGAGAGAAGGAAGTCAGGGCTTTTAAAATATTTCAGATATAATTAATTTTTAATATATGGGAGTTTGGTGTGTCTGCACGAAACAGATTCCTGGAGAAGTGATCCCTTCTCTCATGCTTTATGGCTTACATTCATCTAGGGTCATGTAGAGTTTATTTCAAATATTGAGGAAATATATTATGTGTTTTATATGTTTATAGAAATGTATCTTATACGTAAAGTAATTGTAAGGTTTAATATCAAACACAGGATCAAAGCATATACTGGCCAAACATGCAGTCATACACACACACATTCACGCTAGCATGCATGTACGCACGCACACACTCTCACACACACTTCCTGTATATTGTAAGCAAAGATGGATGGTGGGAAGCAAATGCCAGATCTCTGATTAACATGACAACAATGTAAATATGCTTCTGTTCTGTTAATTATGATAATAACTGAGATACCGGTAATTAATTTCCCCAGGATATTTTTTCCACTTCAGAAGCATGGGTGATATATTACTGCTACTGTGATTGATTACATTAGTGTGGTGTCCCTAAAAACACTCAATAACTCAATAACAATGAAGGAGATCCATTGGTAGTGTGCGTGTGAGTGTATAGTGTGTATTTCTGCTTAATTAAATGACAAAGCAGTATTGAGGCCTGAGACAGAGGTAACCCAGCTGAACAGGTGTCTGTGAGATAGCCATAGACTTCCTCTCCGCTCATCTGCCCCAACATAGAGTGGGCTTTGTGGTACAAACACACACTCGTGTTACCTCAACAATACCCCTGCAAACGTCAGCCAGGGCACAGACATAGGTCCTCTGTGGCTTCATTACCTGCAAAGGACTGTGGGAATGACCCAGGAGTCGCACAGTATAACCACCTGGTTATATTTACTGAGCCATTGTTTTTCATCATCATTCCCCCCAAAATCCCACAGAGAATAAGATAGTCCATCTGACATCAACACTTTCACTATGAACAGTCTGGTACTGTGTGGATGGGTGGTGTGTCTATAGTGTGCAGTAGCTATGTTAGCCCCCATCAAGGGTCGTAAAGCACTCTCATATCATGTCAAGGATCCGGGTGAGCTGTCCTGTAAGTAGAGAGATGGGTCAAGGCTCGAGAGCACACAGCCTTGCACATCCATACAGAAAGAGAGAGAGAGAGAGAGAGAGAGAGAGAGAGAGAGAGAGAGAGAGAGAGAGAGAGAGAGAGAGAGAGAGAGAGAGAGAGAGAGAGAGAGAGAGAGAGAGAGAGAGACTAAACATCCATCCCCAGGTCTGTCCAATGTCCTGTCCTCTCAGGGATGGCTCTACAAAGTGTGGACTATTGTACCACCTGTTGCAGAGAGAGAGGATCCTTCTCCAGGACCCCGGGGCCCCAGGGCTCAGGGGCCACACCTGGGGCTTCCTGAGCCCAAACCCAGGGGCCACGGGCCTTTTGTCTCCACGCCGACCGCACTGCTCGTATTCCCCGCCTCCACACACAGTCCAGTAAGAGAATCCCTCAACTACATGGGGTCCAAGCAATGGTCATGACTGCAAGTGTGTGGGGATGATTTTGTGTGTGTGTGCATGGATCCCTGCTCTTAATTGAGTGACAAGGTTGGACATCCACACGCTGCAGGTGAGTGGAACTGAATGATGCACCTGCATCATTGTGAGTGTCGCCCCGCCCCGCCCCGACCTCTCACCCACAACCCCTGACCTGTAACTGTAAACCTCCATAGAGGGGAGGCCTACTGAAGACTGCGGGGAGGCTCACCATAGATACACACAGAGAACGCCCTGTCATCTACTTCCCCAGTCCCCTTGGGGTATAGCATCTGTAAATCTCCTCTGCTGTATGGTATAGCTGTTTATTCCACTGATGGAAACTGCAACACTTCCTTTGTGAACAAACAATGGCTCACGCACCTCAGACCTGCTGTGGAACAAAGGCCCCAGAATGAGGACAATGGAGCGCGGCAGCTTCAAACAGCACAACCACGGAACCACGGCCTCTGCTTCAGTCCCAACCCCAGCTCCCCAGCCCCCCAGCTGCCAAGCACATTAGCCTGACGAGCCTGAATGTCCCACTCACGACGTGACCTGGAGTTTTATTTTCTATTCAACTCTGTCCGTTTGGGGATGAAGACCCTGAGTAAGTCATTAGCGAGGTAAAACTTTCAACAGTCCCCTTCCCGGCCCGGCCCGACCCTTTAGGAGCTGAATTATTGCTGGCCTTATTGTTATTACGGAGCTGTTTTTTAAAGGGGTGGGCGAGCCGGGGGAGTAATCCGCCCGTCAGCACTCACATTAATGGACTAATTGGCCTCTTCTCTCCCAGTCAAAACGTAGGCCCCCAATGTCACGGAAACGCTAAACCCTTCGGACGCCTTCTCGATCTCAAGAATCGGCGAGCAGAGCCGCACGCACGCGGCAAAGTGGAGCTGTCACCGTCCAAATTACAACCTCGCTCTTTACTACAGTGTTGTCTTTCTGTTTTCCTGTTCTCTTTTTGTCGTCTGTGGCAGAACCTCGTTGGGGAGTTTCTAACCTCCTGCCTTAACATACAGTAAAACATGGAAAGTAGTAGACTAATTACAAGAAAGAGGGAGAGAGAGAGAGAGAGAGAGAGAGAGAGAGAGAGAGAGAGAGAGAGAGAGAGAGAGAGAGAGAGAGAGAGAGAGAGAGAGAGAGAGAGAGAGAGAGAGGGGATTACTGGAAAGTAAGGAGAGAATATAAATATTGCATACAACTAAGTAGAGGGGAAATAAGACCTGCACTCTGAAACCACTAATATACTGTACAGTGGGGAAAAAAGTATTTAGTCAAATCAAATCAAATCAAATCAAATTTTATTGGTCACATGCGCCGAATACAACAGGTGCAGACATTACAGTGAAATGCTTACTTACAGCCCTTAACCAACAGTGCATTTATTTTAAACAAAAAAGTAAGAATAAAACAACAACAAAAAAGTGTTGAGAAAAAAAGAGCAGAAGTAAAATAAAGTGACAGTAGGGAGGCTATATATACAGTAAAATAAAGTGACAGTAGGGAGGCTATATATACAGGGGGGTACCGTTGCATAGTCAATGTGCGGGGGCACCGACTAGTTGAGGTAGTTGAGGTAATATGTACATGTGGGTAGAGTTAAAGTGACTATGCATAAATACTTAACAGAGTAGCAGCAGCGTAAAAAGGATGGGGTGGGGGCAGTGCAAATAGTCCGGGTAGCCATGATTAGCTGTTCAGGAGTCTTATGGCTTGGGGGTAGAAGCTGTTGAGAAGTCTTTTGGACCTAGACTTGGCACTCCGGTACCGCTTGCCGTGCGGTAGCAGAGAGAACAGTCTATGACTAGGGTGGCTGGAGTCTTTGACAATTTTGAGGGCCTTCCTCTGACACCGCCTGGTATAGAGGTCCTGGATGGCAGGGAGCTTTGCCCCAGTGATGTACTGGGCCGTACGCACTACCCTCTGTAGTGCCTTGCGGTCAGAGGCCAAGCAGTTGCCATACCAGGCGGTGATGCAACCAGTCAGGATGCTCTCGATGGTGCAGCTGTAGAATTTTTTGAGGATCTGAGGACCCATGCCAAATCTTTTTAGTCTCCTGAGGGGGAATAGGCTTTGTCGTGCCCTCTTCACGACTGTCTTGGTGTGTTTGGACCATGATAGTTCGTTGGTGATGTGGACACCAAGGAACTTGAAGCTCTCAACCTGTTCCACTACAGCCCCGTCGATGAGAATGGGGGCGTGCTCAGTCCTCTTTTTTTTTCCTGTAGTCCACAATCATCTCCTTTGTCTTGGTCACGTTGAGGGAGAGGTTGTTGTCCTGGCACCACACGGCCAGATCTCTGACCTCCTCCCCTATAGGCTGTCTCATCGTTGTCGGTGATCAGGCCTACCACTGTTGTGTCGTCGGCAAACTTAATGATGGTGTTGAGTCGTGCCTGGCCATGCAGTCATGGGTGAACAGAGAGTACAGGAGGGGACTGAGCACGCACCCCCTGAGGGGCCCCCCGTGTTGAGGATCAGTGTGGCAGATGTGTTGTTACCTACCCTTACCACCTGGGGCGGCCCGTCAGGAAGTCCAGGATCCAGTTGCAGAGGGAGGTGTTTAGTCCCAGGATCCTTAGCTTAGTGATGAGCTTAGAGGGCACTATGGTGTTGAATGCTGAGCTGTAGTCAATGAATAGCATTCTCACGTAGGTGTTCCTCTTGTCCAGGTGGGAAAGGGCAGTGTGGAGTGCGATAGAGATTGCATCATCTGTGGATCTGTTGGGGCGGTATGCAAATTGGAGTGGGTCTAGGGTTTCTGGGATTATGCTGTTGATGTGAGCCATGACCAGTCTTTCAAAGCACTTCATGGCTACAGATGTCAGTGCTACGGGTCGGTAGTCATTTAGGCAGGTTATCTTAGAGTTCTTGGGCACGGGGACTATGGTGGTCTGCTTGAAACATGTTGGTATTACAGACTCAGTCAGGGACATGTTGAAAATGTCAGTGAAGACACTTGCCAGTTGGTCAGCACATGCTCGGAGTACACGTCCTGGTAATCCGTCTGGCCCTGCGGCCTTGTGAATGTTGACCTGCTTAAAAGTCTTACTCACATCGGCTACGGAGAGCGTGATCACATAGTCGTCCGGAACAGCTGGTGCTCTCATGCATGCTTCAGTGTTGCTTGCCTCGAAGCGAGCATAGAAGTGGTTTAGCTCGTCTGGTAGGCTTGTGTCACTGGGCAGCTCGCGGCTGTGCTTCCCCTTTGTAGTCTGTAATAGTTTTCAAGCCCTGCCACATCCGACGAGCGTCAGAGCCAGTGTAGTATGATTCAATCTTAGACCTGTATTGACTCTTTGCCTGTTTGATGGTTCGTCGGAGGTCATAGCGGGATTTCTTATAAGCGTCCGGGTTAGAGTCCCGTTCCTTGAAAGCGGCAGCTCTACCCTTTAGCTCAGTGCGGATGGTTCCTGTAATCCATGGCTTCTGGTTGGGGTATGTACGTACGGTCACTGTGGGGACGACATCATCGATGCACTTATTGATGAAGCCAGTGACTGATGTGGTGTACTCCTCAATGCTGTCTGAAGAATCCCGAACATGTTCCAGTCTGTGCTAGCAAAACAGTCCTGTAGCTTAGCATCTGCGTCATCTGACCACTTTTTTATTAGCCGAATCACTGGTGCTTCCTGCTTCAGTTTTTGCTTATAAGCAGGAATCAGGAGGATAGAGTTATGGTCAGATTTGCCAAATGGAGGGCGAGGGAGAGCTTTGTATGCGTCTCTGTGTGTGGAGTAAAGGTGGTCTAGAGTTTTTTCCCCTCTGGTTGCACATTTAACATGCTGGTAGAAATGAGGTAGAACGGATTTAAGTTTCCCTGCATTAAAGTCCCCGGCTACTAGGAGCGCTGCATCTGGATGAGCGTTTTCCTGTTGATTAATGGCCTTGTACAACTCATTCAGTGCAATCTTAATGCCAGCATTGGTTTGTGGTGGTAAATAGACAGCTATGAAAAATATAGATGAAAACTCTCTTGGTAAATAGTGTGGTCTACAGCTTATCATAAGATACTCTACCTCAGGTGAGCAAAACCTCGAGACTTCCTTAGTATTTGATTTTGTGCACCAGCTGTTGTTTACAAATATACACAGACCGCCGCCCCTTGTCTTACCAGAGTCTGCCGTTCTGTCCTGTTGATGTAGCGTATAGCCTGCTAGCTGAATGTTATCATTGTTGTCGTTCAGCCACGACTCCGTGAAACATAAGATATTACAGTTTTTAATGTCCCGTTGGTAGGATAACCGTAATCTTAAATCGTCCATTTTATTCTCAAAAGCTTGAACGTTGGCTAATAGGATTGATGGGAGAGGCAGTTTACTCGTTCGCCGTCGGATCCTTACAAGGCACCCGGATCTGCGTCCACGATATCTCCGTCTCTTCCTCACGCGAATGACGGGGATCTGGGCCTTGTTGGGTGTCTGTAGAATATCCTTTGCGAACGCCTCGTTGAAGAAAAAGTCTTCGTCCAACGCGAGGTGAGTAATCGCTGTCCTGATATCCAGAAGCTCTCTTTGGTTATAAGAGACGATGGCAGAAATATTATGTACAAAATAAATTACAAATAACGCGGAAAAACACACATAATAGTACAATTGGTTAGAGGGCTGTAAAACGGCAGCCATCTTCTTCCGGCGCTGTTCTTCCATAAGAACCAATTGTGCAAGTTCTCCCACTTAAAAAGATGAGAGAGGCCTGTAATTTTCATCATAGGTATACGTCAACTATGACAGACAAAATGAGAAAAAAAATCCAGAAAATCACATTGTAGGATTTTTAATGAATTTATTTGCAAATTATGGTGGAAAATAAGTATTTGGTCAATAACAAAAGTTTCTCAATACTTTGTTATATACCCTTTGTTGGCAATGACACAGGTCAAACGTTTTCTGTAAGTCTTCACAAGGTTTTCACACACTGTTGCTGGTATTTTGGCCCATTCCTCCATGCAGATCTCCTCTAGAGCAGTGATGTTTTGGGGCTGTCGCTGGGCAACACGGACTTTCAACTAGGCTGGCTAGGCCACTCCAGGACCTTGAAATGCTTCTTACGAAGCCACTCCTTCGTTGCCCGGGCGGTGTGTTTGGGATCATTGTCATGCTGAAAGACCCAGCCACGTTTCATCTTCAATGCCCTTGCTGATGGAAGGAGGTTTTCACTCAAAATCTCACGATACATGGCCCCATTCATTCTTTCCTTTACACGGATCAGTCATCCTGGTCCCTTTGCAGAAAAACAGCCCCAAAGCATGATGTTTCCACCCCCATGCTTCACAGGTGGTAAGGTGTTCTTTGGATGCAACTCAGCATTCTTTGTCCTCCAAACACGACGAGTTGAGTTTTTACCAAAAAGTTCTATTTTGGTTTCATCTGACCATATGACATTCTCCCAATCCTCTTCTGGATCATCCAAATGCACTCTAGCAAACTTCAGACAGGCCTGGACATGTACTGGCTTAAGCAGGAGGACACGTCTTGCACTGCAGGAGTTGAGTCCCTGGCGGCGTATTGTGTTACTGATGGTAGGCTTTGTTACTTTGGTCCCAGCTCTCTGCAGGTCATTCACTAGGTCCCCCCGTGTGGTTCTGGGATTTTTGCTCACCGTTCTTGTGATCATTTTGACCCCACGGGGTGAGATCTTGCGTGGAGCCCCAGATCGAGGGAGATTATCAGTGGTCTTGTATGTCTTCCATTTCCTAATAATTGCTCCCACAGTTGATTTCTTTAAACCAAGCTGCTTACCTATTGCAGATTCAGTCTTCCCAGCCTGGTGCAGATCTACAATTTTGTTTCTGGTGTCCTTTGACAGCTCTTTGGTCTTGGCCATAGTGGAGTTTGGAGTGTGACTGTTTGAGGTTGTGGACAGGTGTCTTTTATACTGATAACAAGTTCAAACAGGTGCCATTAATACAGGTAACGAGTGGAGGACAGAGGAGCCTCTTAAAGAAGAAGTTACAGGTCTGTGAGAGCCAGAAATCTTGCTTGTTTGTAGGTGACCAAATACTTATTTTCCACCATAATTTGCAAATAAATTCATTAAAAATCCTACAATGTGATTTTCTGGAAAAAAAATTCTCAATTTGTCTATCATAGTTGACGTGTACGTGTACCTATGATGAAAATTACAGGCCTCTCTCATCTTTTTAAGTGGGAGAACTTGCACAATTGGTGGCTGACTAAATACTTTTTTCCCCCCACTGTATATACGTAGAAGGGCACCCTAAAATGGTATTTCCTACTGTTTCACAAACTGGTTTATTTGACCACACCTTCCCAATTGGCCAGCAGCAGGATGAGGTCATAGTTAGTTTCAGTGTTCCGACAGACAACTGAAGCAGGCGTGAGGGAGGGGAACGGACAGAGAGGGACTGAGGTCTCTGCCAGGTCACATCTCCACTCCACTCACAGCCACAGTCCATTGTGCCAGCATGCCACTCAACACTGCTCTGGGTACTTATCACAACACACCGCTCTCTCTACTAACTCAACACTCATACAGTACACCCTCTCACTGTATAGGCCCACAACAAACTCTGTAGTCCACCAGTGAAGAAGCATCACTTGCTTGTTATCAATAACACCAAAATGGTGACAGGCAATAAAGTTAATGTGTCAATAACACACTCAACACTCACTGTTAAACTCTAAAACAGCACTCAACACCTCGGACCGTTATGCGTTCATGCATGCACATGTGAGTGAGTGTGTGTGTATTCCCTGTGTGTGGAGCAGGGAGGGGTCAGCCACAGTGTGAACAGAGATATCAGCAGACTGGGGGTTAGGCTGGGGGTTAGGGAGCTAAACTAAGAGATTATTCTAGAGTGAACCAACGCAGGTGGACACAGTTATTATATCATTTCCTAAACGTAATTAAATCAGCAATGGAAAGACGAGGGGGACAGAAAGAAAGAGAGAGAAGGGAGAGAGAAAGAGACAGAGAGAAAGAGAAAAAGAGAGAAGGTGAGAAGGGGCCCAACACTGCAGCCATCTACATATCTGGCTCCCCATTAGTTTAATTTCCAATTTACCCCCTTCAAAGGGATAAACTGGTAAGTCCCCCTCACACACACACACTCCTAGATCAGCGAGGATTGGGGTTTAGGTGGGGAGGAGGAGGAGGAGGAGGAGGAGGAGGAGGAGGAGGGGTGAGGCGAGCTTTGGTGCGCTCCGCTCCCCACAGTGTGTGCGACCTCTGTGAGGGAGAGGTGAGGAGGGGTGAGGGAGGAGGTGAGGGGAGCTCATGTGTTAGTGTAACTGAAGCTGTCACGGAGCTCTGGGGTCACCTCCTCAAAGCACGCCGGCTGTCTCTTTTAATAGACTAAACACATATGTCTGTCTGCGTACCACCACTCCACAATGGATGGATGAAGAGAGAGAGAGAGGATGGGGGAGGGAGGGAGAGAGAGAAAGGATGGAGGAGGGAGGGAGAGGATGGGAGGGAGAGAGAGAGAGAGAGGATGGGAGGGAGAGGATGGGGAGAGAGAGAGAGAGAGATAGGGGGAGAGGATGGGGAGGGAGAGAGAGAGAGAGAGGGAGGGGGTGACTTCATATTTGGCTCGTCACAAATGACAATTTCGAATAGCTTAATGGAAATTGACAATAACTCGAGACGAAGGACATTAGGCCTCTCTTCGCCTGTTTGGGTCAACGGTAGCTTGAGTTACACTCTTGGTTTTAATTGAAGGGAATCTAATAAGTATTGAATAGATGTTATTACATTTAAATCAAATTGGAACAGTATCACCCTTAGTATCATCAACATTTTTTATTTTTTGTCATTTAGCAGACACTCTTATCCAGAGCAATTAGTGTTAAATACCTTGCTCAAGGGCACATTGACAGATTTTTCACCTAGTCGGCTCCGGGATTAGAACCAGCGAAATTTCGGTTAGTGGCACAACGCTCTTAACCACTAAGCTACCTGCCGCCCCAGTTTGAACGTGAAATAGTACCGTGCATTAAGTAAAATAAAGTTGAAAGGTTAAAGGTTAACCAAACCAACCATTTCCATGATATATATATATGATACCAAAGTGGGAGAAAGTGTAGGTGAAGGAAACAGTGAGTAGTACTTTTGAAAAAGGTTGCAGAAGAAAGTTGATCCTCAGTAGAGACTGTTAAAATGTGATGAAGAGGTTTCTCTCTCCAGGTCTCTGTGTTTCTGGTGCCTTCTCTCTGAGCAGCTCAGGTAATGCAATTGGACAAAGGAGAGAAGGGCAGGAGAGAAAGAGCGGAGGAGAAGAGAGGAGAGGAGAAGAGAGGAGAGGAGAAGAGAGGAGAGGGAGAAGGGCAGAGGAGAGAGAAAGTGAAGAGGGGTAGAGGAGGGCCAGGACAGGAGGGAGAGAGGGTCTGGAGAGTGAGTAGAGAATCTGGAGGAGGGCAGGAGTGGGACTGGAGAGAGGCTCCCTCCTCCCTATCTCCACCTTCTCCCCCCTTCCAACAGGCTGTCCTTCAGAGGGCCTGCCTGCCTGCTCCCTCCCTGGGTTTGCTGTTGAACTTGGCCTTGCCATCACTCTGGGGTAACCCAACACCCTGCACAGAGGGTCCTGACAGACAGAGGGACTGGGAAGGGGGTGGAGGGGCGAGGGGAGCTGGGGGAGGCGTTGGGGGGGCTATTGGGAATACGAGTCCATTTCAAACCATCAGTGTCAGTTAGTTCACTAAGTGGTGACATAATAACCATCGCCATGGCGATTCCTCTGGGACAGAATGAGAGAGGGAGAGAGAGAGAGAGAGAGAGAGAGAGAGGCCTCTCCTCTATTCGCCCGGCTGACTCCACCTATCATACGGAGAGAAGGGAAGAGAGAGAGAGAGTGAGAGAGCAGGAGAGAGAGAACGGGATAACAATTCTGCTTCTTTACAGTGTTAAAAGGAAAATGATACAAAGTGAAAAGGTAGAGTAGGAGTGTTTTTTAGATTACCTGTGACCTACATATGAGAGGACTGGAATATCATCCTCTTGGCGTCTGTGTTAAACCAAGACACAGCCCTGTATGTTTTCCTCCTACGTACCTGGCCTATGATGTTTCCTGTGTCTACCACAATAATTACAAGGAAAGGCACATATCAGTCACAGAAACACAACAGGCAGGCTCAAAATGACTGGTTTGCCCTTTATATCAACACTTTAATACGCAATTTGTGGTTTTATCATGAATATGTTTCCATATGTTTGCAAAAAACATAACCTGGCTCTCGGAATGGGACACACATTGTTTTCACTTGTATACAGATAATTGTGAATTATTGAGTAATATTTGTTTGTTTCATTGGTACTGTAACATCACTAAAATAACAGGACATGTGAATTATTATGTGGATTATAATTCATGGACATTTTTGTTGTTCTTTTTTTGTAAGGGAAAATCAAGTCTGAAATTTCAAAGTGGAAATTAGAAACATTTTAAACCTCAAATACACTAATACGTTTTAAATTCCCCGCATTGCAGGACGTTCTCCTGCAACAGGGTGATCAAATTAAGATCCTACATGTGTAGCTGTGTTAGAAAATGGTTCAGTTGTTGATAATATATTTATTTATGGTTTACTCCAACATGTTTAATGGGAGAAAGCATGCTTGTTTATCAGGACATGATAGATAAAGTGAGTGATTAAACATAGGTACCTGAGTGAAACAGTTAAAGAGAAGATCAGAAGGGGGAATTTGACAGTTACATCAGTCTTCAGCCCACTTCTCTGCCTGAAACACACACACACACACACACAGATACACACACACACACACACACACACATACACACACATACACACACACAAACATACACACATACACACACATACACACACATTCACACGCTAGCAGCGGGATTGCTTGCGCTACAGATGGCTATATCGGTCCGCTCGCTAATACAGGACTAGTAAAGGCCCAGTGCACTACTTTTATTCATCTATTTTTTTATTTTCCTACTTCCCGCGGCTATGCCCGAGAGGGTTGTGTTGTCATGCCGGGGCCCACTCACACTGAAGATGGTTATCATACTACTACTACTACTACTACTACTACTACTACTAATACTACTACTACTACTACCACTGCTGCTACAACTAATACTACAACTACAACTACTATTACTACTACTAATACTAATATTGCTACTACTACTACCACTACCACTAATGCTGCTGCTACAACTAATACTACTACAACTACAACTACTACAACTACTACTACTACTGCTACTGCTACTGCTACTAATACTACTACTACTACTACTACTATTGGTACTACTACTACTATTGCTACTACTACTACTGTCAGGGGTGCTGAAGGTGGGTGTGGTGCAGGAATCAAGCGCAGGATGCAGAAGCTAAGTCCAAAAGACTTTAGTGAATTATTCACGTAGTAAGCGAGCACAATAAGCCCGGAGGCGAAATAAAGGCGCACACAGGCGTCAAACAAAAGGCGCACTAACATGTGCGAAAACCTCTCCAAACAACGGAGGAAAGTACGTAGCTCAGAACACCAAAACAGAAGAGCAATCACACACAACACCATACACACACAACGAGAACTAAATAGGACACTAATGAGGACTAACTAGACACAGGTGTACAACATCAAGACAAAACCAAACGAACATGAAACATAGATCGGTGGCAGCTAGTACTGCGGGGACGATGACCGCCGAAACCTACCCGAACAAGGAGGAGGAGCAGCCTCGGCCGAAACCGTGACAACTACATTTACTACTACTACTACTACTGCTGCTGCTGCTACCATTACTACTACTACTACTACTACTACTACTACTACATTTACATTTACATTTTTGTCATTTAGCAGACGCTCTTATCCAGAGCGACTTACAGTTAGTGAATGCATACTTTTTTCATACTACTACTACTACTACTACTACTACTACTACTACTACTACTACTACTACTACTACTACTACTGCTGCTGCTATTACTACTACTATTACTATTACTACTACTACTACTGCTGCTATTACTACTACTACTACTATTACTACTACTACTACTATGACTGATGCTATCTACTATATCAGTACCATATGTCTAACTCTAGCCCCCACATACTTATAGTAGATCATTTCAAGATGGCCATGATATAAGTAAATGAATAACTGAATGATCAGAAATCCTCAATAAATGGCCGTGGCCATGTGTGATCTCTATGTATTGATGAACCAGAGAAAGCGGCTTATCAAACACCGGTCTAATGAGACAGACAAGGCTGAGATATGGTCTCACTATCAGTGCATGCCGGTGACAAGGAGTTTTACGAGTTTACAAAAACAGTATCGTCAACAATTATCCTCAAAAACCTGCATACTTTATTCAAGCATGACAATAGAGATCTTAATAGATTATGGTGGTTAAAGAGAAAAGTGTATGTGTGTGCTTTTTCCATTCACACTTGTAGTTTGTGCTATGGGTATGGGAAAGGCTACTGTAGTTATAGAACCCTACTGTAGTTATAGAGCCCTACTGTAGTTATAGAGCCCTACTGTAGTTATAGAACCCTACTGTAGTTATAGAGCCCTACTATAGTTATAGAGCCCTACTGTAGTAATATAACCCTACTGTAGTTATAGAGCCATACTATAGTTATAGAGCCCTACTGTAGTTATAGAGCCCTACTGTAGTTATAGAGCCCTACTGTAGTTATAAAGCCCTACTGTAGTTATAGAACCCTACTGTAGTTATAGAGCCCTACTGTAGTTATAGAACCCTACTGTAGTTATAGAGCCCTACTGTAGTTATAGAACCCTACTGTAGTTATAGAGCCCTACTGTAGTAATAGAACCCTACTGTAGTTATAGAGCCCTACTGTAGTTATAGAGCCCTACTGTAGTTATAGAGCCCTACTGTAGTTATAGAACCCTACTGTAGTTATAGAACCCTACTGTAGTTATAGAGCCCTACTGTAGTTATAGAACCCTACTGTAGTTATAGAGCCCTACTGTAGTTATAGAACCCTACTGTAGTTATAGAGCCCTACTGTAGTTATAGAACCCTACTGTAGTTATAGAGCCCTACTGTAGTTATAGAACCCTACTGTAGTTATAGAACCCTATTGTAAAAATATAAATCTACTGTAGTAATAGAACCCTACTGCAGGAACAGCGGGCACTAGATGGCACTAACGAAAGATAATTAGTCTGACCCATCACAATAATGATTAATTATTTCATCCTAATAATTCCTGACCATTGAAAACTGAATCTAAAACCACCTACAGTACAGAACACCAAGATGTACTGATACACAACATAAAGTACAACATGGTCTTAGAGATGAGGACAGAGTGTACTGTCTAGTGTTCTGTATAGTGTACTGTCTAGTGTTCTGTCTAGTGTTATGTATGGTGTACTGTCTAGTGTTCTGTCTACTGTACTGTCTAGTGTTCTGTCTAGTGTTCTGTCTAGTGTTCTGTATAGTGTACTGTCTAGTGTTCTGTCTAGTGTTCTGTCTAGTGTCCTGTCTAGTGTTCTGTATAGTGTACTGTCTAGTGTTCTGTCTAGTGTTCTGTCTAGTGTACTATCTAGTGTTCTGTCTAGTGTTCTGTCTAGTGTTCTGTCTAGTGTTCTGTCTAGTGTAATTTCTAGTGTTCTGTCTTGTGTTCTGTCTAGTGTTCTGTATAGTGTACTGTCTAGTGTTCTGTCTAGTGTTCTGTATAGTGTACTGTCTAGTGTTCTGTCTAGTGTACTGTCTAGTGTTCTGTCTTGTGTTCTGTCTAGTGTTCTGTATAGTGTTCTGTCTAGTGTTCTGTCTAGTGTTCTGTCTTGTGTTCTGTCTAGTGTTCTGTATAGTGTTCTGTCTAGTGTTCTGTCTAGTGTTCTGTATAGTGTACTGTCTAGTGTTCTGTCTAGTGTTCTGTCTAGTGTTCTGTCTAGTGTTCTGTCTAGTGTTCTGTCTAGTGTTCTGTCTAGTGTTCTGTCTAGTGTTCTGTCTAGTGTTCTGTCTAGTGTTCTGTCTAGTGTTCTGTCTAGTGTTCTGTCTAGTGTTCTGTCTAGTGTTCTGTCTAGTGTTCTGTCTAGTGTTCTGTCTAGTGTTCTGTATAGTGTACTGTCTAGTGTTCTGTCTAGTGTTCTGTATAGTGTTCTGTCTAGTGTAATTTCTAGTGTTCTGTCTAGTGTCCTGTCTAGTGTTCTGTATAGTGTACTGTCTAGTGTTCTGTCTAGTGTTCTGTCTAGTGTTCTGTCTAGTGTTCTGTATAGTGTACTGTCTAGTGTTCTGTCTAGTGTTCTGTCTAGTGTAATTTCTAGTGTTCTGTATAGTGTCCTGTCTAGTGTTCTGTATAGTGTACTGTCTAGTGTTCTGTCTAGTGTTCTGTCTAGTGTTCTGTCTAGTGTTCTGTATAGTGTACTGTCTAGTGTTCTGTCTAGTGTTCTGTATAGTGTTCTGTCTAGTGTTCTGTCTAGTGTTCTGTCTAGTGTTCTGTCTAGTGTACTGTCTAGTGTTCTGTCTAGTGTTCTGTATAGTGTTCTGTCTAGTGTTCTGTCTAGTGTTCTGTCTAGTGTTCTGTCTAGTGTACTGTCTAGTGTTCTGTCTAGTGTTCTGTCTAGTGTTCTGTATAGTGTACTGTCTAGTGTTCTGTCTAGTGTTCTGTCTAGTGTTCTGTCTAGTGTACTGTCTAGTGTTCTGTCTAGTGTACTGTCTAGTGTTCTGTCTAGTGTTCTGTCTAGTGTACTGTCTAGTGTTCTGTCTAGTGTTCTGTCTAGTGTTCTGTCTAGTGTTCTGTCTAGTGTTCTGTATAGTGTTCTGTCTAGTGTTCTGTCTAGTGTTCTGTCTAGTGTACTGTCTAGTGTTCTGTCTAGTGTACTGTCTAGTGTTCTGTCTAGTGTTCTGTCTAGTGTTCTGTCTAGTGTTCTGTCTAGTGTTCTGTCTAGTGTTCTGTATAGTGTACTGTCTAGTGTTCTGTCTAGTGTTCTGTCTAGTGTTCTGTCTAGTGTTCTGTCTAGTGTTCTGTCTAGTGTTCTGTCTAGTGTTCTGTCTAGTGTTCTGTCTAGTGTTCTGTATAGTGTACTGTCTAGTGTTCTGTCTAGTGTTCTGTCTAGTGTTCTGTCTAGTGTTCTGTCTAGTGTTCTGTCTAGTGTTCTGTCTAGTGTTCTGTCTAGTGTTCTGTCTAGTGTTCTGTCTAGTGTTCTGTCTAGTGTTCTGTATAGTGTTCTGTCTAGTGTTCTGTCTAGTGTTCTGTCTAGTGTTCTGTCTAGTGTTCTGTGTAGTGTTCTGTCTAGTGTTCTGTATAGTGTTCTGTCTAGTGTTCTGTCTAGTGTTCTGTCTAGTGTTCTGTCTAGTGTTCTGTCTAGTGTTCTGTCTAGTGTTCTGTATAGTGTTCTGTCTAGTGTTCTGTCTAGTGTTCTGTCTAGTGTTCTGTATAGTGTTCTGTATAGTGTACTGTCTAGTGTTCTGTCTAGTGTACTGTCTAGTGTTCTGTCTAGTATTCTGTCTAGTGTTCTGTATAGTGTACTGTCTAGTGTTCTGTCTAGTGTTATGTATAGTGTACTTTCTAGTGTTATGTAGTGTTCTGTATAGTGTTCTGTCTAGAGTTCTGTCTAGTGTTCTGTCTTGTGTTCTGTCTAGTGTTCTGTATAGTGTTCTGTATAGTGTTCTGTCTAGTGTACTGTCTAGTGTTCTGTATAGTGTTCTGTCTAGTGTACTGTCTAGTGTTCTGTATAGTGTACTGTCTAGTGTTCTGTCTAGTGTACTGTCTAGTGTTCTGTCTTGTGTTCTGTCTAGTGTTCTGTATAGTGTTCTGTCTAGTGTTCTGTCTAGTGTTCTGTCTAGTGTAGTGTCTAGTGTTCTGTCTAGTGTTCTGTCTAGTGTTCTGTATAGTGTACTGTCTAGTGTTCTGTCTATTGTTCTGTATTGTGTTATTTCTAGTGTTCTGTATAGTGTTCTGTCTAGTGTACTGTCTAGTGTTCTGTCTAGTGTTCTGTCTAGTGTTCTGTCTAGTGTTCTGTCTAGTGTTCTGTATAGTGTTCTGTATAGTGTTCTGTCTAGTGTTCTGTCTAGTGTACTGTCTAGTGTTCTGTCTAGTGTACTGTCTAGTGTTCTGTCTAGTGTTCTGTCTAGTGTTCTGTATAGTGTTCTGTCTAGTGTTCTGTCTAGTGTTCTGTCTAGTGTTCTGTCTAGTGTTCTGTCTAGTGTTCTGTCTAGTGTTCTGTCTAGTGTTCTGTCTAGTGTTCTGTCTAGTGTTCTGTCTAGTGTTCTGTCTAGTGTTCTGTCTAGTGTTCTGTCTAGTGTTCTGTCTAGTGTACTGTCTGGTGTTCTGTCTAGTGTTCTGTATAGTGTACTGTCTAGTGTTCTGTCTAGTGTTCTGTATAGTGTTCTGTCTAGTGTTCTGTCTAGTGTACTGTCTAGTGTTCTGTCTAGTGTTCTGTCTAGTGTTCTGTCTAGTGTTCTGTCTAGTGTACTGTCTAGTGTTCTGTCTAGTGTACTGTCTAGTGTTCTGTCTAGTGTTCTGTCTAGTGTTCTGTATAGTGTACTGTCTAGTGTTCTGTCTAGTGTTCTGTCTAGTGTTCTGTCTAGTGTTCTGTCTAGTGTTCTGTCTAGTGTTCTGTCTAGTGTTCTGTCTAGTGTTCTGTCTAGTGTTCTGTATAGTGTACTGTCTAGTGTTCTGTCTAGTGTTCTGTCTAGTGTTCTGTCTAGTGTTCTGTCTAGTGTTCTGTCTAGTGTTCTGTCTAGTGTTCTGTCTAGTGTTCTGTCTAGTGTTCTGTCTAGTGTTCTGTCTAGTGTTCTGTCTAGTGTTCTGTCTAGTGTTCTGTCTTGTGTTCTGTCTAGTGTTCTGTATAGTGTTCTGTCTAGTGTTCTGTCTAGTGTTCTGTCTAGTGTTCTGTCTAGTGTACTGTCTAGTGTTCTGTATAGTGTACTGTCTAGTGTTCTGTCTAGTGTACTGTCTAGTGTTCTGTCTAGTGTTCTGTCTAGTGTTCTGTATAGTGTTCTGTCTAGTGTTCTGTCTAGTGTTCTGTCTAGTGTACTGTCTAGTGTTCTGTCTAGTGTTCTGTCTAGTGTTCTGTATAGTGTTCTGTCTAGTGTTCTGTCTAGTGTTCTGTATAGTGTACTGTCTAGTGTTCTGTATAGTGTACTGTCTAGTGTTCTGTCTAGTGTTCTGTCTAGTGGTCTGTCTAGTGTACTGTCTAGTGTTCTGTCTAGTGTTCTGTCTAGTGTTATGTAGTGTTCTGTCTAGTGTTCTGTCTAGAGTTCTGTCTAGTGTTCTGTATAGTGTTCTGTCTAGTGTACTGTCTAGTGTTCTGTCTAGTGTACTGTCTAGTGTTCTGTCTAGTGTTCTGTCTAGTGTTCTGTCTAGTGTTCTGTCTAGTGTTCTGTCTAGTGTTCTGTCTAGTGTTCTGTCTAGTGTTCTGTCTTGTGTTCTGTCTAGTGTTCTGTATAGTGTTCTGTCTAGTGTTCTGTCTAGTGTTCTGTCTAGTGTTCTGTCTAGTGTTCTGTCTAGTGTTCTGTATAGTGTACTGTCTAGTGTTCTGTCTAGTGTTCTGTCTAAGGTTCTGTATAGTGTACTGTCTAGTGTTCTGTCTAGTGTCCTGTCTAGTGTTCTGTATAGTGTTCTGTCTAGTGTTCTGTCTAGTGTTCTGTCTAGTGTCCTGTCTAGTGTTCTGTATAGTGTACTGTCTAGTGTTCTGTCTAGTGTTCTGTCTAGTGTTCTGTCTAGTGTTCTGTCTAGTGTTCTGTCTAGTGTTCTGTATAGTGTACTGTCTAGTGTTCTGTCTAGTGTTCTGTCTAGTGTTCTGTCTAGTGTTCTGTCTAGTGTTCTGTCTAGTGTTCTGTCTAGTGTTCTGTCTAGTGTTCTGTCTAGTGTTCTGTCTAGTGTTCTGTCTAGTGTTCTGTATAGTGTACTGTCTAGTGTTCTGTCTAGTGTTCTGTCTAGTGTTCTGTCTAGTGTTCTGTCTAGTGTTCTGTCTAGTGTTCTGTCTAGTGTTCTGTCTAGTGTTCTGTATAGTGTACTGTCTAGTGTTCTGTCTAGTGTTCTGTCTAGTGTTCTGTCTAGTGTTCTGTCTAGTGTTCTGTCTAGTGTACTGTCTAGTGTTCTGTCTAGTGTTCTGTCTAGTGTTCTGTATAGTGTTCTGTCTAGTGTACTGTCTAGTGTTCTGTCTAGTGTTCTGTCTAGTGTTCTGTCTAGTGTTCTGTCTAGTGTTCTGTCTAGTGTTCTGTCTAGTGTTCTGTCTAGTGTTCTGTCTAGTGTTCTGTCTAGTGTACTGTCTAGTGTTCTGTCTAGTGTACTGTCTAGTGTTCTGTCTAGTGTTCTGTCTAGTGTTCTGTCTAGTGTTCTGTCTAGTGTTCTGTATAGTGTACTGTCTAGTGTTCTGTCTAGTGTTCTGTCTAGTGTTCTGTCTAGTGTTCTGTCTAGTGTTCTGTCTAGTGTTCTGTCTAGTGTTCTGTCTAGTGTTCTGTCTAGTGTTCTGTCTAGTGTTCTGTCTAGTGTTCTGTCTAGTGTTCTGTCTAGTGTTCTGTCTAGTGTTCTGTCTAGTGTTCTGTCTAGTGTTCTGTCTAGTGTTCTGTCTAGTGTTCTGTCTAGTGTTCTGTCTAGTGTTCTGTCTAGTGTTCTGTCTAGTGTTCTGTCTAGTGTTCTGTATAGTGTTCTGTCTAGTGTTCTGTCTAGTGTTCTGTCTAGTGTTCTGTCTAGTGTTCTGTCTAGTGTTCTGTCTAGTGTTCTGTCTAGTGTTCTGTCTAGTGTTCTGTCTAGTGTTCTGTCTAGTGTTCTGTCTAGTGTTCTGTCTAGTGTTCTGTATAGTGTTCTGTCTAGTGTTCTGTCTAGTGTTCTGTATAGTGTTCTGTCTAGTGTTCTGTCTAGTGTTCTGTATAGTGTTCTGTCTAGTGTTCTGTCTAGTGTACTGTCTAGTGTTCTGTCTAGTGTTCTGTCTAGTGTTCTGTATAGTGTTCTGTCTAGTGTTCTGTCTAGTGTTCTGTCTAGTGTTCTGTCTAGTGTAATTTCTAGTGTTCTGTATAGTGTACTGTCTAGTGTTCTGTCTAGTGTTCTGTCTAGTGTTCTGTATAGTGTACTGTCTAGTGTTCTGTCTAGTGTTCTGTCTAGTGTACTGTCTAGTGTTCTGTCTAGTGTTCTGTCTAGTGTTCTGTCTAGTGTTCTGTCTAGTGTTCTGTCTAGTGTTCTGTCTAGTGTTCTGTCTAGTGTTCTGTCTAGTGTTCTGTCTAGTGTTCTGTCTAGTGTTCTGTCTAGTGTTCTGTCTAGTGTACTGTCTAGTGTTCTGTCTAGTGTTCTGTCTAGTGTTCTGTATAGTGTTCTGTCTAGTGTTCTGTCTAGTGTTCTGTATAGTGTTCTGTCTAGTGTTCTGTCTAGTGTTCTGTCTAGTGTTCTGTCTAGTGTTCTGTCTAGTGTTCTGTCTAGTGTTCTGTCTAGTGTTCTGTATAGTGTTCTGTCTAGTGTTCTGTCTAGTGTTCTGTCTAGTGTTCTGTATAGTGTACTGTCTAGTGTTCTGTCTAGTGTTCTGTCTAGTGTACTGTCTAGTGTTCTGTCTAGTGTTCTGTCTAGTGTTCTGTCTAGTGTTCTGTCTAGTGTTCTGTATAGTGTTCTGTCTAGTGTTCTGTCTAGTGTTCTGTCTAGTGTTCTGTCTAGTGTTCTGTCTAGTGTTCTGTCTAGTGTACTGTCTAGTGTTCTGTCTAGTGTTCTGTCTAGTGTTCTGTCTAGTGTTCTGTCTAGTGTACTGTCTAGTGTTCTGTCTAGTGTACTGTCTAGTGTTCTGTCTAGTGTTCTGTCTAGTGTTCTGTATAGTGTACTGTCTAGTGTTCTGTCTAGTGTTCTGTCTAGTGTTCTGTCTAGTGTTCTGTCTAGTGTTCTGTCTAGTGTTCTGTCTAGTGTTCTGTCTAGTGTTCTGTCTAGTGTACTGTCTAGTGTTCTGTCTAGTGTTCTGTCTAGTGTTCTGTCTAGTGTTCTGTATAGTGTTCTGTCTAGTGTTCTGTATAGTGTTCTGTCTAGTGTTCTGTCTAGTGTACTGTCTAGTGTTCTGTCTAGTGTTCTGTCTAGTGTTCTGTCTAGTGTTCTGTCTAGTGTTCTGTCTAGTGTTCTGTCTAGTGTTCTGTCTAGTGTTCTGTCTAGTGTTCTGTCTAGTGTTCTGTCTAGTGTTCTGTCTAGTGTTCTGTCTAGTGTACTGTCTAGTGTTCTGTCTAGTGTTCTGTCTAGTGTTCTGTCTAGTGTTCTGTCTAGTGTTCTGTCTAGTGTTCTGTCTAGTGTTCTGTATAGTGTTCTGTCTAGTGTTCTGTCTAGTGTTCTGTCTAGTGTTCTGTCTAGTGTTCTGTCTAGTGTACTGTCTAGTGTTCTGTCTAGTGTTCTGTCTAGTGTTCTGTCTAGTGTTCTGTATAGTGTACTGTCTAGTGTTCTGTCTAGTGTTCTGTCTAGTGTTCTGTCTAGTGTTCTGTCTAGTGTTCTGTCTAGTGTACTGTCTAGTGTTCTGTCTAGTGTACTGTCTAGTGTTCTGTCTAGTGTTCTGTCTAGTGTTCTGTCTAGTGTTCTGTATAGTGTTCTGTCTAGTGTTCTGTATAGTGTTCTGTATAGTGTACTGTCTAAGGTTCTGTATAGTGTACTGTCTAGTGTTCTGTCTAGTGTTCTGTCTAGTGTTCTGAATAGTGTACTGTCTAGTGTTCTGTCTAGTGTTCTGTCTAGTGTACTGTCTAGTGTTCTGTCTGGTGTTCTGTCTAGTGTTCTGTATAGTGTTCTGTCTAGTGTTCTGTCTAGTGTTCTGTATAGTGTACTGTCTAGTGTTCTGTCTAGTGTTCTGTGTAGTGTTCTGTCTAGTGTTCTGTCTAGTGTTCTGTCTAGTGTTCTGTGTAGTGTTCTGTCTAGTGTTCTGTCTAGTGTTCTGTCTAGTGTTCTGTCTAGTGTTCTGTCTAGTGTTCTGTCTAGTGTTCTGTCTAGTGTTCTGTCTAGTGTTCTGTCTAGTGTTCTGTCTAGTGTTCTGTCTAGTGTTCTGTCTAGTGTTCTGTCTAGTGTTCTGTATAGTGTTCTGTCTAGTGTTCTGTCTAGTGTTCTGTCTAGTGTTCTGTATAGTGTTCTGTATAGTGTTCTGTCTAGTGTTCTGTCTAGTGTTCTGTCTAGTGTTCTGTCTAGTGTTCTGTCTAGTGTTCTGTCTAGTGTTCTGTCTAGTGTTCTGTCTAGTGTTCTGTCTAGTGTTCTGTCTAGTGTTCTGTCTAGTGTTCTGTCTAGTGTTCTGTCTAGTGTACTGTCTAGTGTTCTGTCTAGTGTTCTGTCTAGTGTTCTGTATAGTGTACTGTCTAGTGTTCTGTCTAGTGTTCTGTCTAGTGTTCTGTCTAGTGTTCTGTCTAGTGTTCTGTCTAGTGTTCTGTCTAGTGTTCTGTCTAGTGTTCTGTATAGTGTTCTGTCTAGTGTTCTGTCTAGTGTACTGTCTAGTGTTCTGTCTAGTGTTCTGTCTAGTGTTCTGTCTAGTGTTCTGTCTAGTGTTCTGTATAGTGTTCTGTCTAGTGTTCTGTCTAGTGTTCTGTCTAGTGTTCTGTCTAGTGTTCTGTCTAGTGTTCTGTCTAGTGTTCTGTCTAGTGTTCTGTCTAGTGTTCTGTCTAGTGTACTGTCTAGTGTTCTGTCTAGTGTTCTGTATAGTGTTCTGTCTAGTGTTCTGTCTAGTGTTCTGTATAGTGTTCTGTCTAGTGTTCTGTCTAGTGTTCTGTCTAGTGTACTGTCTAGTGTTCTGTCTAGTGTTCTGTCTAGTGTTCTGTCTAGTGTTCTGTCTAGTGTTCTGTATAGTGTTCTGTCTAGTGTTCTGTCTAGTGTTCTGTCTAGTGTTCTGTCTAGTGTTCTGTCTAGTGTTCTGTCTAGTGTTCTGTCTAGTGTTCTGTCTAGTGTACTGTCTAGTGTTCTGTCTAGTGTTCTGTCTAGTGTTCTGTCTAGTGTTCTGTCTAGTGTTCTGTCTAGTGTTCTGTATAGTGTACTGTCTAGTGTTCTGTCTAGTGTTCTGTCTAGTGTTCTGTCTAGTGTTCTGTCTAGTGTTCTGTCTAGTGTTCTGTCTAGTGTTCTGTCTAGTGTTCTGTCTAGTGTTCTGTCTAGTGTTCTGTCTAGTGTTCTGTATAGTGTTCTGTCTAGTGTTCTGTCTAGTGTTCTGTCTAGTGTTCTGTCTAGTGTTCTGTCTAGTGTTCTGTCTAGTGTTCTGTCTAGTGTTCTGTCTAGTGTTCTGTCTAGTGTACTGTCTAGTGTTCTGTCTAGTGTTCTGTCTAGTGTTCTGTATAGTGTACTGTCTAGTGTTCTGTCTAGTGTTCTGTCTAGTGTTCTGTCTAGTGTACTGTCTAGTGTTCTGTCTAGTGTTCTGTCTAGTGTTCTGTCTAGTGTTCTGTCTAGTGTTCTGTCTAGTGTTCTGTCTAGTGTTCTGTCTAGTGTTCTGTCTAGTGTTCTGTCTAGTGTTCTGTCTAGTGTTCTGTCTAGTGTTCTGTCTAGTGTTCTGTCTAGTGTACTGTCTAGTGTTCTGTCTAGTGTTCTGTCTAGTGTTCTGTCTAGTGTTCTGTCTAGTGTTCTGTCTAGTGTTCTGTATAGTGTTCTGTCTAGTGTTCTGTCTAGTGTTCTGTCTAGTGTTCTGTCTAGTGTTCTGTCTAGTGTTCTGTCTAGTGTACTGTCTAGTGTTCTGTCTAGTGTTCTGTCTAGTGTTCTGTCTAGTGTTCTGTCTAGTGTACTGTCTAGTGTTCTGTCTAGTGTTCTGTCTAGTGTTCTGTATAGTGTACTGTCTAGTGTTCTGTCTAGTGTTCTGTCTAGTGTTCTGTCTAGTGTTCTGTCTAGTGTTCTGTCTAGTGTTCTGTCTAGTGTTCTGTCTAGTGTTCTGTATAGTGTACTGTCTAGTGTTCTGTCTAGTGTTCTGTATAGTGTTCTGTCTAGTGTTCTGTCTAGTGTTCTGTCTAGTGTTCTGTCTAGTGTTCTGTCTAGTGTACTGTCTAGTGTTCTGTCTAGTGTTCGGTATAGTGTTCTATATAGTGTTCTGTATAGTGTTCTGTCTAGTGTTCTGTATAGTGTTCTGTATAGTGTACTGTCTAAGGTTATGTATAGTGTACTGTCTAGTGTTCTGTCTAGTGTTCTGTCTAGTGTTCTGTATAGTGTACTGTCTAGTGTTCTGTCTAGTGTTCTGTCTAGTGTACTGTCTAGTGTTCTGTCTAGTGTTCTGTCTAGTGTTCTGTATAGTGTTCTGTCTAGTGTTCTGTCTAGTGTTCTGTATAGTGTACTGTCTAGTGTTCTGTCTAGTGTTCTGTGTAGTGTTCTGTCTAGTGTTCTGTCTAGTGTTCTGTCTAGTGTTCTGTCTAGTGTTCTGTCTAGTGTTCTGTCTAGTGTTCTGTCTAGTGTTCTGTCTAGTGTTCTGTCTAGTGTTCTGTCTAGTGTTCTGTCTAGTGTTCTGTCTAGTGTTCTGTCTAGTGTTCTGTCTAGTGTTCTGTCTAGTGTTCTGTCTAGTGTTCTGTCTAGTGTTCTGTATAGTGTTCTGTCTAGTGTACTGTCTAGTGTTCTGTCTAGTGTTCTGTCTAGTGTTCTGTATAGTGTACTGTCTAGTGTTCTGTCTAGTGTTCTGTCTAGTGTTCTGTCTAGTGTTCTGTCTAGTGTTCTGTCTAGTGTTCTGTCTAGTGTTCTGTCTAGTGTACTGTCTAGTGTTCTGTCTAGTGTTCTGTCTAGTGTTCTGTCTAGTGTTCTGTATAGTGTTCTGTCTAGTGTTCTGTCTAGTGTTCTGTCTAGTGTTCTGTATAGTGTTCTGTCTAGTGTACTGTCTAGTGTTCTGTCTAGTGTTCTGTCTAGTGTTCTGTCTAGTGTTCTGTCTAGTGTTCTGTCTAGTGTTCTGTCTAGTGTTCTGTCTAGTGTTCTGTATAGTGTTCTGTCTAGTGTACTGTCTAGTGTTCTGTCTAGTGTACTGTCTAGTGTTCTGTCTAGTGTTCTGTCTAGTGTTCTGTATAGTGTTCTGTCTAGTGTTCTGTCTAGTGTTCTGTCTAGTGTTCTGTCTAGTGTTCTGTCTAGTGTTCTGTCTAGTGTACTGTCTAGTGTTCTGTCTAGTGTTCTGTCTAGTGTTCTGTCTAGTGTTCTGTCTAGTGTTCTGTATAGTGTACTGTCTAGTGTTCTGTCTAGTGTTCTGTCTAGTGTTCTGTCTAGTGTTCTGTCTAGTGTTCTGTCTAGTGTTCTGTCTAGTGTTCTGTCTAGTGTACTGTCTAGTGTTCTGTCTAGTGTTCTGTCTAGTGTTCTGTCTAGTGTTCTGTCTAGTGTTCTGTCTAGTGTTCTGTCTAGTGTTCTGTCTAGTGTTCTGTCTAGTGTTCTGTCTAGTGTTCTGTCTAGTGTTCTGTCTAGTGTTCTGTCTAGTGTTCTGTCTAGTGTTCTGTCTAGTGTTCTGTCTAGTGTTCTGTCTATTGTTCTGTCTAGTGTTCTGTCTAGTGTACTGTCTAGTGTTCTGTCTAGTGTTCTGTCTAGTGTTCTGTCTAGTGTACTGTCTAGTGTTCTGTCTAGTGTTCTGTCTAGTGTTCTGTCTAGTGTTCTGTCTAGTGTACTGTCTAGTGTTCTGTCTAGTGTTCTGTATAGTGTTCTGTCTAGTGTTCTGTCTAGTGTTCTGTCTAGTGTACTGTCTAGTGTTCTGTCTAGTGTTCTGTCTAGTGTTCTGTCTAGTGTTCTGTCTAGTGTTCTGTCTAGTGTTCTGTCTAGTGTTCTGTCTAGTGTTCTGTGTAGTGTTCTGTCTAGTGTACTGTCTAAGGTTATGTATAGTGTACTGTCTAGTGTTCTGTCTAGTGTTCTGTCTAGTGTTCTGTATAGTGTACTGTCTAGTGTTCTGTCTAGTGTTCTGTATAGTGTTCTGTCTAGTGTTCTGTCTAGTGTTCTGTCTAGTGTTCTGTCTAGTGTACTGTCTAGTGTTCTGTCTAGTGTTCTGTCTAGTGTTCTGTATAGTGTTCTGTCTAGTGTAATTTCTAGTGTTCTGTCTAGTGTCCTGTCTAGTGTTCTGTATAGTGTACTGTCTAGTGTTCTGTATAGTGTTCTGTCTAGTGTTCTGTCTAGTGTTCTGTCTAGTGTTCTGTCTAGTGTTCTGTATAGTGTACTGTCTAGTGTTCTGTCTAGTGTTCTGTCTAGTGTTCTGTCTAGTGTTCTGTCTAGTGTTCTGTCTAGTGTTCTGTCTAGTGTTCTGTATAGTGTTCTGTCTAGTGTTCTGTCTAGTGTTCTGTCTAGTGTTCTGTCTAGTGTTCTGTCTAGTGTTCTGTCTAGTGTACTGTCTAGTGTTCTGTCTAGTGTTCTGTCTAGTGTTCTGTCTAGTGTACTGTCTAGTGTTCTGTCTAGTGTTCTGTCTAGTGTTCTGTCTAGTGTTCTGTCTAGTGTTCTGTCTAGTGTACTGTCTAGTGTTCTGTCTAGTGTTCTGTATAGTGTTCTGTCTAGTGTTCTGTCTAGTGTTCTGTCTAGTGTTCTGTCTAGTGTACTGTCTAGTGTTCTGTCTAGTGTTCTGTCTAGTGTTCTGTCTAGTGTACTGTCTAGTGTTCTGTCTAGTGTTCTGTCTAGTGTTCTGTCTAGTGTACTGTCTAGTGTTCTGTCTAGTGTACTGTCTAGTGTTATGTCTAGTGTTCTGTCTAGTGTACTGTCTAGTGTTCTGTCTAGTGTTCTGTATAGTGTACTGTCTAGTGTTCTGTCTAGTGTTCTGTCTAGTGTTCTGTATAGTGTTCTGTCTAGTGTTCTGTCTAGTGTACTGTCTAGTGTTCTGTCTAGTGTTCTGTCTAGTGTTCTGTCTAGTGTTCTGTCTAGTGTTCTGTCTAGTGTTCTGTCTAGTGTTCTGTCTAGTGTTCTGTCTAGTGTTCTGTCTAGTGTTCTGTCTAGTGTTCTGTCTAGTGTTCTGTCTAGTGTTCTGTCTAGTGTTCTGTCTAGTGTTCTGTCTAGTGTTCTGTCTAGTGTTCTGTATAGTGTTCTGTCTAGTGTTCTGTCTATTGTTCTGTATAGTGTTCTGTATAGTGTACTGTCTAGTGTTTTGTCTAGTGTTCTGTCTAGTGTTCTGTCTAGTGTACTGTCTAGTGTTCTGTCTAGTGTACTGTCTAGTGTTCTGTCTAGTGTTCTGTATAGTGTACTGTCTAGTGTTCTGTCTAGTGTTCTGTATAGTGTTCTGTCTAGTGTTCTGTATAGTGTTCTGTATAGTGTACTGTCTAGTGTTCTGTCTAGTTTACTGTCTAGTTTTCTGTCTAGTGTTCTGTCTAGTGTTCTGTATAGTGTTCTGTATAGTGTTCTGTATAGTGTTCTGTATAGTGTTCTGTATAGTGTACTGTCTAAGGTTATGTATAGTGTACTGTCTAGTGTTCTGTCTAGTGTTCTGTCTAGTGTTCTGAATAGTGTACTGTCTAGTGTTCTGTCTAGTGTTCTGTCTAGTGTACTGTCTAGTGTTCTGTCTGGTGTTCTGTCTAGTGTTCTGTATAGTGTTCTGTCTAGTGTTCTGTCTAGTGTTCTGTATAGTGTACTGTCTAGTGTTCTGTCTAGTGTTCTGTGTAGTGTTCTGTCTAGTGTTCTGTCTAGTGTTCTGTCTAGTGTTCTGTCTAGTGTTCTGTCTAGTGTTCTGTCTAGTGTTCTGTCTAGTGTTCTGTGTAGTGTTCTGTCTAGTGTTCTGTATAGTGTTCTGTCTAGTGTTCTGTCTAGTGTTCTGTCTAGTGTTCTGTCTAGTGTTCTGTCTAGTGTTCTGTCTAGTGTTCTGTCTAGTGTTCTGTATAGTGTTCTGTCTAGTGTACTGTCTACTGTAATGTCTAGTGTTCTGTCTAGTGTTCTGTCTAGTGTACTGTCTACTGTAATGTCTAGTGTTCTGTCTAGTGTTCTGTCTAGTGTAATTTCTAGTGTTCTGTCTAGTGTCCTGTCTAGTGTTCTGTATAGTGTACTGTCTAGTGTTCTGTCTAGTGTTCTGTCTAGTGTTCTGTCTAGTGTTCTGTCTAGTGTAATTTCTAGTGTTCTGTCTAGTGTCCTGTCTAGTGTTCTGTATAGTGTACTGTCTAGTGTTCTGTCTAGTGTTCTGTCTAGTGTTCTGTCTAGTGTTCTGTATAGTGTACTGTCTAGTGTTCTGTCTAGTGTTCTGTCTAGTGTTCTGTCTAGTGTTCTGTCTAGTGTTCTGTCTAGTGTTCTGTCTAGTGTTCTGTCTAGTGTTCTGTCTAGTGTTCTGTATAGTGTTCTGTCTAGTGTTCTGTCTAGTGTTCTGTCTAGTGTTCTGTCTAGTGTTCTGTCTAGTGTTCTGTCTAGTGTTCTGTATAGTGTTCTGTCTAGTGTTCTGTCTAGTGTTCTGTCTAGTGTTCTGTCTAGTGTTCTGTCTAGTGTTCTGTCTAGTGTACTGTCTAGTGTTATGTCTAGTGTTCTGTCTAGTGTACTGTCTAGTGTTCTGTATAGTGTTCTGTATAGTGTACTGTCTAGTGTTCTGTCTAGTGTTCTGTATAGTGTTCTGTATAGTGTTCTGTCTAGTGTTCTGTCTAGTGTACTGTCTAGTGTTCTGTCTAGTGTACTGTCTAGTGTTCTGTCTAGTGTTCTGTATAGTGTTCTGTATAGTGTTCTGTATAGTGTTCTGTCTAGTGTTCTGTATAGTGTACTGTCTAGTGTTCTGTCTAGTGTTCTGTCTAGTGTTCTGTCTAGTGTTCTGTCTAGTGTACTGTCTAGTGTTCTGTCTAGTGTTCTGTATAGTGTACTGTCTAGTGTTCTGTCTAGTGTTCTGTTTAGTGTACTGTCTAGTGTTCTGTCTGGTGTTCTGTCTAGTGTTCTGTATAGTGTTCTGTCTAGTGTTCTGTCTAGTGTTCTGTATAGTGTACTGTCTAGTGTTCTGTCTAGTGTTCTGTGTAGTGTTCTGTCTAGTGTTCTGTGTAGTGTTCTGTCTAGTGTTCTGTGTAGTGTTCTGTCTAGTGTTCTGTCTAGTGTTCTGTCTAGTGTTCTGTCTAGTGTTCTGTGTAGTGTTCTGTCTAGTGTTCTGTCTAGTGTTCTGTATAGTGTTCTGTCTAGTGTTCTGTCTAGTGTTCTGTGTAGTGTTCTGTCTAGTGTTCTGTATAGTGTTCTGTCTAGTGTTCTGTCTAGTGTTCTGTCTAGTGTTCTGTCTAGTGTTCTGTCTAGTGTTCTGTCTAGTGTTCTGTATAGTGTTCTGTATAGTGTACTGTCTAGTGTACTGTCTAGTGTTCTGTCTAGTATTCTGTATAGTGTTCTGTATAGTGTACTGTCTAGTGTTCTGTCTAGTGTTCTGTATAGCATTCTGTCTAGTGTTCTGTCTAAGGTTCTGTATAGTGTTCTGTCTAGTGTTCTGTCTAGTGTTATGTATAGTGTACTTTCTAGTGTTATGTAGTGTTCTGTATAGTGTTCTGTCTAGAGTTCTGTCTAGTGTTCTGTCTTGTGTTCTGTCTAGTGTTCTGTATAGTGTTCTGTATAGTGTTCTGTCTAGTGTACTGTCTAGTGTTCTGTATAGTGTTCTGTCTAGTGTACTGTCTAGTGTTCTGTATAGTGTACTGTCTAGTGTTCTGTCTAGTGTACTGTCTAGTGTTCTGTCTTGTGTTCTGTATATTTTTCTGTCTAGTGTTCTGTCTAGTGTTCTGTCTAGTGTTCTGTCTAGTGTTCTGTCTAGTGTAGTGTCTAGTGTTCTGTCTAGTGTTCTGTCTAGTGTTCTGTATAGTGTACTGTCTAGTGTTCTGTCTATTGTTCTGTATTGTGTTATTTCTAGTGTTCTGTATAGTGTTCTGTCTAGTGTACTGTCTAGTGTTCTGTCTTGTGTTCTGTCTAGTGTTCTGTCTAGTGTTCTGTCTAGTGTTCTGTATAGTGTTCTGTCTAGTGTTCTGTCTAGTGTTCTGTCTAGTGTACTGTCTAGTGTTCTGTCTAGTGTACTGTCTAGTGTTCTGTCTTGTGTTCTGTCTAGTGTTCTGTATAGTGTACTGTCTAGTGTTCTGTCTAGTGTACTGTCTAGTGTTCTGTCTTGTGTTCTGTCTAGTGTTCTGTATAGTGTTCTGTCTAGTTTTCTGTCTAGTGTTCTGTCTAGTGTAGTGTCTAGTGTAGTGTCTAGTGTTTTGTATAGTGTTCTGTCTAGTGTTCTGTCTAGTGTAGTGTCTTGTGTTCTGTCTAGTGTACTGTCTAGTGTTCTGTCTTGTGTTCTGTCTAGTGTACTGTCTAGTGTTCTGTCTAGTGTTCTGTCTAGTGTTCTGTCTAGTGTACTGTCTAGTGTTCTGTCTTGTGTTCTGTCTAGTTTTCTGTATAGTGTTCTGTCTAGTGTTCTGTCTAGTGTTCTGTCTAGTGTTCTGTCTAGTGTTCTGTCTAGTGTTCTGTATAGTGTTCTGTCTAGTGTTCTGTCTAGTGTTCTGTCTAGTGTACTGTCTAGTGTTCTGTCTAGTGTTCTGTCTAGTGTTCTGTATAGTGTTCTGTCTAGTGTTCTGTCTAGTGTTCTGTATAGTGTTCTGTCTAGTGTTCTGTCTAGTGTTCTGTATTGTGTCATTTCTAGTGTTCTGTCTAGTGTACTGTCTAGTGTTCTGTATATAGTTCTGTCTAGTGTTCTGTCTAGTGTACTGTCTAGTGTTCTGTCTAGTGTTCTGTATAGAGTTCTGACTAGTGTTCTGTCTAGTGTTCTGTCTAGTGTAGTGTCTAATGTAGTGTCTAGTGTTCTGTATAGTGTTCTGTCTAGTGTTCTGTCTTGTGTAGTGTCTTGTGTTCTGTCTAGTGTACTGTCTAGTGTTCTGTCTAGTGTTCTGTCTAGTGTTCTGTCTAGTGTACTGTCTAGTGTTCTGTCTAGTGTACTGTCTAGTGTTCTGTCTTGTGTTCTGTCTAGTGTTCTGTATAGTGTTCTGTCTAGTGTTCTGTATAGTGTTCTGTCTAGTGTACTGTCTACTGTAATGTCTAGTGTTCTGTCTAGTGTTCTGTCTAGTGTACTGTCTACTGTAATGTCTAGTGTTCTGTCTAGTGTACTGTCTAGTGTTCTGTCTTGTGTTCTGTCTAGTGTTCTGTATAGTGTTCTGTCTAGTGTTCTGTCTAGTGTTCTGTCTAGTGTTCTGTCTTGTGTTCTTTCTAGTGTTCTGTCTAGTGTTCTGTCTAGTGTACTGTCTAGTGTTCTGTCTAGTGTTCTGTCTAGTGTTCTGTCTAGTGTTCTGTCTAGTGTTCTGTATAGTGTACTGTCTAGTGTTCTGTCTAGTGTACTGTCTAGTGTTCTGTCTTGTGTTCTGTCTAGTGTTCTGTATAGTGTTCTGTCTAGTGTTCTGTCTAGTGTTCTGTCTAGTGTACTGTCTAGTGTTCTGTCTAGTGTTCTGTCTAGTGTTCTGTATAGTGTACTGTCTAGTGTTCTGTCTAGTGTTCTGTCTAGTGTTCTGTCTAGTGTTCTGTCTAGTGTTCTGTATTGTGTTATTTCTAGTGTTCTGTCTAGTGTTCTGTCTAGTGTTCTGTCTAGTGTTCTGTCTAGTGTTCTGTCTAGTGTTCTGTCTAGTGTTCTGTCTAGTGTTCTGTCTAGTGTTCTGTATAGTGTTCTGTCTAGTGTTCTGTCTAGTGTTCTGTCTAGTGTAGTGTCTAGTGTAGTGTCTAGTGTTCTGTATAGTGTTCTGTCTAGTGTTCTGTCTAGTGTAGTGTCTTGTGTTCTGTCTAGTGTACTGTCTAGTGTTCTGTCTTGTGTTCTGTCTAGTGTTCTGTATAGTGTACTGTCTAGTGTTCTGTCTAGTGTACTGTCTAGTGTTCTGTCTTGTGTTCTGTCTAGTGTTCTGTCTAGTGTTCTGTCTAGTGTAGTGTCTAGTGTTCTGTCTAGTGTACTGTCTAGTGTTCTGTCTTGTGTTCTGTCTAGTGTTCTGTATAGTGTACTGTCTAGTGTTCTGTCTAGTGTTCTGTCTAGTGTTCTGTCTTGTGTTCTGTCTAGTGTTCTGTATAGTGTTCTGTCTAGTGTTCTGTCTAGTGTTCTGTCTAGTGTTCTGTCTAGTGTTCTGTCTAGTGTTCTGTCTAGTGTTCTGTATAGTGTACTGTCTAGTGTTCTGTCTAGTGTTCTGTCTAGTGTTCTGTCTAGTGTTCTGTCTAGTGTTCTGTCTAGTGTTCTGTATAGTGTTCTGTCTAGTGTTCTGTCTAGTGTTCTGTCTAGTGTTCTGTATAGTGTACTGTCTAGTGTTCTGTCTAGTGTTCTGTCTAGTGTTCTGTATAGCATTCTGTCTAGTGTTCTGTCTAAGGTTCTGTATAGTGTTCTGTCTAGTGTTCTGTCTAGTGTTATGTATAGTGTACTTTCTAGTGTTATGTAGTGTTCTGTATAGTGTTCTGTCTAGAGTTCTGTCTAGTGTTCTGTCTTGTGTTCTGTCTAGTGTTCTGTATAGTTTTCTGTATAGTGTTCTGTCTAGTGTACTGTCTAGTGTTCTGTATAGTGTTCTGTCTAGTGTACTGTCTAGTGTTCTGTATAGTGTACTGTCTAGTGTTCTGTCTAGTGTTCTGTCTTGTGTTCTGTCTAGTGTTCTGTATATTTTTCTGTCTAGTGTTCTGTCTAGTGTTTTGTCTAGTGTTCTGTCTAGTGTTCTGTCTAGTGTAGTGTCTAGTGTTCTGTCTAGTGTTCTGTCTAGTGTTCTGTATAGTGTACTGTCTAGTGTTCTGTCTATTGTTCTGTATTGTGTTAATTCTAGTGTTCTTTATAGTGTTCTGTCTAGTGTACTGTCTAGTGTTCTGTCTTGTGTTCTGTCTAGTGTTCTGTATAGTGTTCTGTCTAGTGTTCTGTATAGTGTTCTGTCTAGTGTTCTGTCTAGTGTTCTGTCTAGTGTAGTGTCTAGTGTTCTGTCTAGTGTACTGTCTAGTGTTCTGTCTTGTGTTCTGTCTAGTGTTCTGTATAGTGTACTGTCTAGTGTTCTGTCTAGTGTACTGTCTAGTGTTCTGTCTTGTGTTCTGTCTAGTGTTCTGTATAGTGTTCTGTCTAGTTTTCTGTCTAGTGTTCTGTCTAGTGTAGTGTCTAGTGTAGTGTCTAGTGTTTTGTATAGTGTTCTGTCTAGTGTTCTGTCTAGTGTAGTGTCTTGTGTTCTGTCTAGTGTACTGTCTAGTGTTCTGTCTTGTGTTCTGTCTAGTGTACTGTCTAGTGTTCTGTCTAGTGTAGTGTCTAGTGTTCTGTCTAGTGTTCTGTCTAGTGTTCTGTCTTGTGTTCTGTCTAGTGTTCTGTATAGTGTTCTGTCTAGTGTTCTGTCTAGTGTACTGTCTAGTGTTCTGTCTTGTGTTCTGTCTAGTGTTCTGTATAGTGTTCTGTCTAGTGTTCTGTCTAGTGTTCTGTCTAGTGTAGTGTCTAGTGTTCTGTCTAGTGTTCTGTCTAGTGTTCTGTATAGTGTTCTGTCTAGTGTTCTGTCTAGTGTTCTGTATAGTGTTCTGTCTAGTGTTCTGTCTAGTGTTCTGTATTGTGTTATTTCTAGTGTTCTGTCTAGTGTACTGTCTAGTGTTCTGTATAGAGTTCTGTCTAGTGTTCTGTCTAGTGTACTGTCTAGTGTTCTGTCTAGTGTTCTGTCTAGTGTTCTGTATAGAGTTCTGACTAGTGTTCTGTCTAGTGTTCTGTCTAGTGTAGTGTCTAGTGTAGTGTCTAGTGTTCTGTATAGTGTTCTGTCTAGTGTTCTGTCTAGTGTAGTGTCTTGTGTTCTGTCTAGTGTACTGTCTAGTGTTTTGTCTTGTGTTCTGTCTAGTGTTCTGTATAGTGTTCTGTCTAGTGTTCTGTCTAGTGTTCTGTCTAGTGTTCTGTCTAGTGTTCTGTCTAGTGTTCTGTCTAGTGTTCTGTCTAGTGTTCTGTCTAGTGTTCTGTCTAGTGTTCTGTCTAGTGTTCTGTCTAGTGTTCTGTATAGTGTTCTGTCTAGTGTTCTGTCTAGTGTAGTGTCTTGTGTTCTGTCTAGTGTACTGTCTAGTGTTCTGTCTTGTGTTCTGTCTAGTGTTCTGTATAGTGTACTGTCTAGTGTTCTGTCTAGTGTTCTGTCTAGTGTTCTGTCTAGTGTTCTGTCTAGTGTTCTGTCTAGTGTTCTGTCTAGTGTACTGTCTAGTGTTCTGTCTAGTGTTCTGTCTAGTGTTCTGTCTTGTGTTCTGTCTAGTGTTCTGTATAGTGTTCTGTCTAGTGTTCTGTCTAGTGTACTGTCTAGTGTTCTGTCTAGTGTTCTGTCTAGTGTTCTGTCTAGTGTTCTGTCTAGTGTTCTGTCTAGTGTTCTGTCTAGTGTTCTGTCTAGTGTTCTGTCTAGTGTTCTGTCTAGTGTTCTGTATAGTGTACTGTCTAGTGTTCTGTCTAGTGTTCTGTATAGTGTTCTGTCTAGTGTTCTGTCTAGTGTTCTGTATTGTGTTATTTCTAGTGTTCTGTCTAGTGTACTGTCTAGTGTTCTGTATAGAGTTCTGTCTAGTGTTCTGTCTAGTGTACTGTCTAGTGTTCTGTCTAGTGTTCTGTCTAGTGTTCTGTATAGTGTTCTGTCTAGTGTTCTGTCTAGTGTTCTGTCTAGTGTACTGTCTAGTGTTCTGTCTAGTGTTCTGTATAGTGTTCTGTCTAGTGTTCTGTCTAGTGTTCTGTCTAGTGTTCTGTCTAGTGTTCTGTCTAGTGTTCTGTCTAGTGTTCTGTCTAGTGTTCTGTATAGTGTTCTGTCTAGTGTTCTGTCTAGTGTTCTGTCTAGTGTTCTGTCTAGTGTTCTGTCTAGTGTTCTGTCTAGTGTTCTGTCTAGTGTACTGTCTAGTGTTCTGTCTAGTGTTCTGTCTAGTGTTCTGTCTAGTGTTCTGTCTAGTGTTCTGTATAGTGTTCTGTCTAGTGTTCTGTCTAGTGTTCTGTCTAGTGTTCTGTCTTGTGTTCTGTCTAGTGTTCTGTATAGTGTTCTGTCTAGTGTTCTGTCTAGTGTTCTGTCTAGTGTACTGTCTAGTGTTCTGTCTAGTGTTCTGTCTAGTGTTCTGTATAGTGTTCTGTCTAGTGTTCTGTCTAGTGTTCTGTCTAGTGTTCTGTCTAGTGTTCTGTCTAGTGTTCTGTCTAGTGTTCTGTCTAGTGTTCTGTCTAGTGTTCTGTCTAGTGTTCTGTCTAGTGTTCTGTCTAGTGTTCTGTCTAGTGTTCTGTCTAGTGTTCTGTCTAGTGTTCTTTCTAGTGTACTGTCTAGTGTTCTGTCTAGTGTACTGTCTAGTGTTCTGTCTAGTGTTCTGTCTAGTGTTCTGTCTAGTGTTCTGTCTAGTGTTCTGTCTAGTGTTCTGTCTAGTGTTCTGTATAGTGTACTGTCTAGTGTTCTGTCTAGTGTTCTGTCTAGTGTTCTGTCTAGTGTTCTGTCTAGTGTACTGTCTAGTGTTCTGTCTAGTGTTCTGTATAGTGTTCTGTATAGTGTACTGTCTAGTGTTCTGTCTAGTGTTCTGTCTAGTGTTCTGTCTAGTGTTCTGTCTAGTGTTCTGTATAGTGTTCTGTCTAGTGTTCTGTCTAGTGTTCTGTCTAGTGTTCTGTCTAGTGTTCTGTCTAGTGTTCTGTATAGTGTTCTGTCTAGTGTTCTGTCTAGTGTTCTGTCTAGTGTTCTGTCTAGTGTTCTGTCTAGTGTTCTGTCTAGTGTTCTGTCTAGTGTTCTGTCTAGTGTTCTGTCTAGTGTTCTGTCTAGTGTTCTGTCTAGTGTTCTGTCTAGTGTTCTGTCTAGTGTTCTGTATAGTGTACTGTCTAGTGTTCTGTCTAGTGTTCTGTCTAGTGTTCTGTCTAGTGTTCTGTCTAGTGTTCTGTCTAGTGTTCTGTCTAGTGTTCTGTCTAGTGTTCTGTCTAGTGTTCTGTCTAGTGTTCTGTCTAGTGTTCTGTCTAGTGTTCTGTCTAGTGTTCTGTCTAGTGTACTGTCTAGTGTACTGTCTAGTGTTCTGTCTAGTGTTCTGTCTAGTGTTCTGTCTAGTGTACTGTCTAGTGTTCTGTCTAGTGTTCTGTCTAGTGTTCTGTCTAGTGTTCTGTCTAGTGTTCTGTATAGTGTTCTGTCTAGTGTTCTGTCTAGTGTTCTGTCTAGTGTACTGTCTAGTGTTCTGTCTAGTGTTCTGTATAGTGTTCTGTCTAGTGTTCTGTCTAGTGTTCTGTCTAGTGTTCTGTCTAGTGTTCTGTCTAGTGTTCTGTCTAGTGTTCTGTCTAGTGTTCTGTATAGTGTTCTGTCTAGTGTTCTGTCTAGTGTACTGTCTAGTGTTCTGTCTTGTGTTCTGTCTAGTGTTCTGTATAGTGTTCTGTCTAGTGTTCTGTCTAGTGTTCTGTCTAGTGTACTGTCTAGTGTTCTGTCTAGTGTTCTGTCTAGTGTTCTGTCTAGTGTACTGTCTAGTGTTCTGTCTAGTGTTCTGTATTGTGTTATTTCTAGTGTTCTGTATAGTGTTCTGTCTAGTGTTCTGTCTAGTGTTCTGTCTAGTGTTCTGTCTAGTGTTCTGTCTAGTGTTCTGTCTAGTGTTCTGTATAGTGTTCTGTCTAGTGTTCTGTCTAGTGTTCTGTCTAGTGTTCTGTATTGTGTTTTTCTAGTGTTCTGTATAGTGTTCTGTCTAGTGTACTGTCTAGTGTTCTGTCTAGTGTTCTGTCTAGTGTTCTGTATAGTGTTCTGTCTAGTGTTCTGTCTAGTGTTCTGTCTAGTGTTCTGTCTAGTGTTCTGTCTAGTGTTCTGTCTAGTGTTCTGTCTAGTGTACTGTCTAGTGTTCTGTCTAGTGTTCTGTCTAGTGTTCTGTATAGTGTACTGTCTAGTGTTCTGTCTAGTGTACTGTCTAGTGTTCTGTCTTGTGTTCTGTCTAGTGTTCTGTATAGTGTTCTGTCTAGTGTTCTGTCTAGTGTACTGTCTAGTGTTCTGTCTTGTGTTCTGTCTAGTGTTCTGTATAGTGTTCTGTCTAGTGTTCTGTCTAGTGTTCTGTATAGTGTACTGTCTAGTGTTCTGTCTAGTGTACTGTCTAGTGTTCTGTCTTGTGTTCTGTCTAGTGTTCTGTATAGTGTTCTGTCTAGTGTTCTGTCTAGTGTTCTGTCTAGTGTACTGTCTAGTGTTCTGTCTAGTGTTCTGTCTAGTGTTCTGTCTAGTGTTCTGTCTAGTGTTCTGTCTAGTGTTCTGTATAGTGTACTGTCTAGTGTTCTGTCTAGTGTACTGTCTAGTGTTCTGTCTAGTGTTCTGTCTAGTGTTCTGTATAGTGTTCTGTCTAGTGTTCTGTCTAGTGTTCTGTCTAGTGTACTGTCTAGTGTTCTGTCTAGTGTTCTGTCTAGTGTTCTGTATAGTGTACTGTCTAGTGTTCTGTCTAGTGTTCTGTATAGTGTTCTGTCTAGTGTTCTGTCTAGTGTTCTGTCTAGTGTACTGTCTAGTGTTCTGTCTAGTGTTCTGTCTAGTGTTCTGTCTAGTGTTCTGTCTAGTGTTCTGTCTAGTGTTCTGTCTAGTGTTCTGTCTAGTGTTCTGTCTAGTGTTCTGTCTAGTGTTCTGTCTAGTGTTCTGTATAGTGTTCTGTCTAGTGTTCTGTCTAGTGTTCTGTCTAGTGTTCTGTCTAGTGTTCTGTCTAGTGTTCTGTCTAGTGTTCTGTCTAGTGTTCTGTCTAGTGTTCTGTCTAGTGTTCTGTCTAGTGTTCTGTCTAGTGTTCTGTCTAGTGTACTGTCTAGTGTTCTGTCTAGTGTTCTGTCTAGTGTTCTGTCTAGTGTTCTGTCTAGTGTTCTGTCTAGTGTACTGTCTAGTGTTCTGTCTAGTGTTCTGTCTAGTGTTCTGTCTAGTGTTCTGTCTAGTGTTCTGTCTAGTGTTCTGTCTAGTGTTCTGTCTAGTGTAGTGTCTAGTGTTCTGTATAGTGTTCTGTCTAGTGTTCTGTCTAGTGTAGTGTCTTATGTTCTGTATAGTGTACTGTCTAGTGTTCTGTCTAGTGTACTGTCTAGTGTTCTGTCTAGTGTTCTGTCTAGTGTTCTGTCTAGTGTTCTGTCTAGTGTTCTGTCTAGTGTTCTGTCTAGTGTACTGTCTAGTGTTCTGTCTTGTGTTCTGTCTAGTGTTCTGTATAGTGTACTGTCTAGTGTTCTGTCTAGTGTACTGTCTAGTGTTCTGTCTTGTGTTCTGTCTAGTGTTCTGTATAGTGTTCTGTCTAGTGTTCTGTCTAGTGTTCTGTCTAGTGTACTGTCTAGTGTTCTGTCTAGTGTTCTGTCTAGTGTTCTGTATAGTGTACTGTCTAGTGTTCTGTCTAGTGTTCTGTATAGTTTTCTGTCTAGTGTTCTGTCTAGTGTTCTGTATTGTGTTATTTCTAGTGTTCTGTCTAGTGTACTGTCTAGTGTTCTGTCTAGTGTTCTGTCTAGTGTTCTGTATAGAGTTCTGACTAGTGTTCTGTATTGTGTTATTTCTAGTGTACTGTCTAGTTTTCTGTCTAGTGTACTGTCTAGTGTTCTGTCTAGTGTTCTGTATAGTGTTCTGTATTGTGTTCTGTATAGTGTACTGTCTAGTGTTCTGTCTAGTGTTCTGTATAGTGTTCTGTCTAGTGTTCTGTATAGTGTTCTGTATAGTGTTCTGTATAGTGTACTGTCTAGTGTACTGTCTAGTGTTCTGTCTAGTATTCTGTATAGTGTTCTGTATAGTGTACTGTCTAGTGTTCTGTCTAGTGTTCTGTATAGCATTCTGTCTAGTGTTCTGTCTAAGGTTCTGTATAGTATTCTGTCTAGTGTTCTGTCTAGTGTTATGTATAGTGTACTTTCTAGTGTTATGTAGTGTTCTGTATAGTGTTCTGTCTAGAGTTCTGTCTAGTGTTCTGTCTTGTGTTCTGTCTTGTGTTCTGTATAGAGTTCTGTCTAGTGTTCTGTCTAGTGTACTGTCTAGTGTTCTGTCTAGTGTTCTGTCTAGTGTTCTGTATAGAGTTCTGACTAGTGTTCTGTATAGTGTTCTATATAGTGTACTGTCTAGTTTTCTGTCTAGTGTACTGTCTAGTGTTCTGTCTAGTGTTCTGTATAGTGTTCTGTATAGTGTTCTGTATAGTGTACTGTCTAGTGTTCTGTCTAGTGTTCTGTATAGTGTACTGTCTAGTGTTCTGTATAGTGTTCTGTATAGTGTTCTGTATAGTGTACTGTCTAGTGTACTGTCTAGTGTTCTGTCTAGTATTCTGTATAGTGTTCTGTATAGTGTACTGTCTAGTGTTCTGTCTAGTGTTCTGTATAGTGTTCTGTCTAGTGTTCTGTCTAGTGTTCTGTATAGTGTTCTGTCTAGTGTTCTGTCTAGTGTTATGTATAGTGTACTTTCTAGTGTTATGTAGTGTTCTGTATAGTGTTCTGTCTAGAGTTCTGTCTAGTGTTCTGTCTTGTGTTCTGTCTAGTGTTCTGTATAGTGTTCTGTCTAGTGTACCGTCTAGTGTTCTGTATAGTGTACTGTCTAGTGTTCTGTCTAGTGTACTGTCTAGTGTTCTGTCTTGTGTTCTGTCTAGTGTTCTGTATAGTGTTCTGTCTAGTGTTCTGTCTAGTGTTCTGTCTAGTGTAGTGTCTAGTGTTCTGTCTAGTGTTCTGTCTAGTGTTCTGTCTAGTGTACTGTCTAGTGTTCTGTCTAGTGTTCTGTATTGTGTTATTTCTAGTGTTCTGTATAGTGTTCTGTCTAGTGTACTGTCTAGTGTTCTGTCTTGTGTTCTGTCTAGTGTTCTGTATAGTGTTCTGTCTAGTGTTCTGTATAGTGTTCTGTCTAGTGTTCTGTCTAGTGTTCTGTCTAGTGTTCTGTATAGTGTTCTGTCTAGTGTTCTGTCTAGTGTTCTGTCTAGTGTACTGTCTAGTGTTCTGTCTTGTGTTCTGTCTAGTGTTCTGTATAGTGTTCTGTCTAGTGTTCTGTATAGTGTTCTGTCTAGTGTTCTGTCTAGTGTTCTGTCAAGTGTAGTGTCTAGTGTTCTGTCTAGTGTACTGTCTAGTGTTCTGTCTAGTGTTCTGTCTAGTGTTCTGTATAGTGTACTGTCTAGTGTTCTGTCTAGTGTACTGTCTAGTGTTCTGTCTTGTGTTCTGTCTAGTGTTCTGTATAGTGTTCTGTCTAGTGTTCTGTCTAGTGTTCTGTCTAGTGTACTGTCTAGTGTTCTGTCTAGTGTTCTGTCTAGTGTTCTGTCTAGTGTTCTGTCTAGTGTTCTGTCTAGTGTTCTGTCTAGTGTACTGTCTAGTGTTCTGTCTAGTGTTCTGTCTAGTGTTCTGTCTAGTGTTCTGTCTAGTGTTCTGTCTAGTGTTCTGTCTAGTGTTCTGTCTAGTGTTCTGTCTAGTGTTCTGTCTAGTGTTCTGTCTAGTGTTCTGTCTAGTGTTCTGTCTAGTGTACTGTCTAGTGTTCTGTCTAGTGTACTGTCTAGTGTTCTGTCTTGTGTTCTGTCTAGTGTTCTGTCTAGTGTTCTGTCTAGTGTTCTGTCTAGTGTTCTGTCTAGTGTACTGTCTAGTGTTCTGTCTAGTGTTCTGTCTAGTGTTCTGTATAGTGTACTGTCTAGTGTTCTGTCTAGTGTTCTGTATTGTGTTCTGTCTAGTGTTCTGTATAGTGTTCTGTCTAGTGTACTGTCTAGTGTTCTGTCTTGTGTTCTGTCTAGTGTTCTGTATAGTGTTCTGTCTAGTGTTCTGTATAGTGTTCTGTCTAGTGTTCTGTCTAGTGTTCTGTCTAGTGTTCTGTATTGTGTTATTTCTAGTGTTCTGTATAGTGTTCTGTCTAGTGTTCTGTCTAGTGTTCTGTCTTGTGTTCTGTCTAGTGTTCTGTATAGTGTTCTGTCTAGTGTTCTGTATAGTGTTCTGTCTAGTGTTCTGTCTAGTGTTCTGTCTAGTGTACTGTCTAGTGTTCTGTCTAGTGTTCTGTCTAGTGTTCTGTCTAGTGTTCTGTCTAGTGTTCTGTATAGTGTACTGTCTAGTGTTCTGTCTAGTGTTCTGTCTAGTGTTCTGTCTAGTGTTCTGTCTAGTGTTCTGTCTAGTGTTCTGTCTAGTGTTCTGTCTAGTGTTCTGTCTAGTGTACTGTCTAGTGTTCTGTCTAGTGTTCTGTCTAGTGTTCTGTCTAGTGTTCTGTCTAGTGTACTGTCTAGTGTTCTGTATAGTGTTCTGTATAGTGTTCTGTCTAGTGTTCTGTCTAGTGTTCTGTCTAGTGTTCTGTCTAGTGTTCTGTCTAGTGTTCTGTCTAGTGTACTGTCTAGTGTTCTGTCTAGTGTACTGTCTAGTGTTCTGTCTAGTGTTCTGTCTAGTGTTCTGTCTAGTGTACTGTCTAGTGTTCTGTCTAGTGTTCTGTCTAGTGTTCTGTATAGTGTTCTGTCTAGTGTTCTGTATAGTGTTCTGTCTAGTGTTCTGTCTAGTGTTCTGTCTAGTGTACTGTCTAGTGTTCTGTCTAGTGTTCTGTCTAGTGTTCTGTATAGTGTACTGTCTAGTGTTCTGTCTAGTGTTCTGTCTAGTGTTCTGTATAGTGTTCTGTCTAGTGTTCTGTCTAGTGTACTGTCTAGTGTTCTGTCTAGTGTTCTGTCTAGTGTTCTGTCTAGTGTTCTGTCTAGTGTTCTGTCTAGTGTTCTGTCTAGTGTTCTGTCTAGTGTACTGTCTAGTGTTCTGTCTAGTGTTCTGTCTAGTGTTCTGTCTAGTGTTCTGTCTAGTGTTCTGTCTAGTGTTCTGTATAGTGTTCTGTCTAGTGTTCTGTCTAGTGTACTGTCTAGTGTTCTGTCTAGTGTTCTGTCTAGTGTTCTGTCTAGTGTTCTGTCTAGTGTACTGTCTAGTGTTCTGTCTAGTGTACTGTCTAGTGTTCTGTCTAGTGTTCTGTCTAGTGTTCTGTATAGTGTACTGTCTAGTGTTCTGTCTAGTGTTCTGTCTAGTGTTCTGTCTAGTGTTCTGTCTAGTGTTCTGTCTAGTGTTCTGTCTAGTGTTCTGTCTAGTGTTCTGTATAGTGTACTGTCTAGTGTTCTGTCTAGTGTTCTGTCTAGTGTTCTGTCTAGTGTTCTGTCTAGTGTTCTGTCTAGTGTTCTGTCTAGTGTTCTGTCTAGTGTTCTGTCTAGTGTACTGTCTAGTGTTCTGTCTAGTGTTCTGTCTAGTGTTCTGTATAGTGTTCTGTCTAGTGTTCTGTCTAGTGTTCTGTATTGTGTTATTGTCTAGTGTTCTGTCTAGTGTTCTGTCTAGTGTACTGTCTAGTGTTCTGTCTTGTGTTCTGTCTAGTGTTCTGTATAGTGTTCTGTCTAGTGTTCTGTCTAGTGTTCTGTCTAGTGTTCTGTCTAGTGTTCTGTCTAGTGTTCTGTATAGTGTTCTGTCTAGTGTTCTGTATAGTGTTCTGTCTAGTGTACTGTCTAGTGTTCTGTCTAGTGTTCTGTCTAGTGTTCTGTATAGTGTTCTGTCTAGTGTTCTGTCTAGTGTTCTGTCTAGTGTTCTGTCTAGTGTTCTGTCTAGTGTTCTGTCTAGTGTTCTGTCTAGTGTTCTGTCTAGTGTTCTGTCTAGTGTTCTGTCTAGTGTTCTGTCTAGTGTTCTGTCTAGTGTTCTGTCTAGTGTACTGTCTAGTGTTCTGTCTTGTGTTCTGTCTAGTGTTCTGTATAGTGTACTGTCTAGTGTTCTGTCTAGTGTTCTGTCTAGTGTAGTGTCTAGTGTACTGTCTAGTGTTCTGTATAGTGTACTGTCTAGTGTACTGTCTAGTGTTCTGTCTAGTGTTCTGTATAGTGTACTGTCTAGTGTTCTGTCTAGTGTACTGTCTAGTGTTCTGTCTAGTGTTCTGTCTAGTGTTCTGTCTAGTGTTCTGTCTAGTGTTCTGTCTAGTGTTCTGTCTAGTGTTCTGTCTAGTGTTCTGTCTAGTGTTCTGTCTAGTGTTCTGTATAGTGTTCTGTCTAGTGTTCTGTCTAGTGTACTGTCTAGTGTTCTGTCTTGTGTTCTGTCTAGTGTTCTGTATAGTGTTCTGTCTAGTGTTCTGTCTAGTGTTCTGTCTAGTGTACTGTCTAGTGTTCTGTCTAGTGTTCTGTCTAGTGTTCTGTATAGTGTACTGTCTATTGTTCTGTCTAGTGTTCTGTATAGTATTCTGTATAGTGTTCTGTCTAGTGTTCTGTCTAGTGTACTGTCTAGTGTTCTGTCTAGTGTTCTGTCTAGTGTTCTGTCTAGTGTACTGTCTAGTGTTCTGTCTAGTGTTCTGTCTAGTGTTCTGTCTAGTGTACTGTCTAGTGTTCTGTCTAGTGTTCTGTCTAGTGTTCTGTCTAGTGTACTGTCTAGTGTTCTGTCTAGTGTTCTGTATAGTGTTCTGTATAGTGTTCTGTCTAGTGTACTGTCTAGTGTTCTGTCTTGTGTTCTTTCTAGTGTTCTGTCTAGTGTTCTGTCTAGTGTAGTGTCTAGTGTTCTGTCTAGTGTTCTGTCTAGTGTTCTGTCTAGTGTTCTGTCTAGTGTTCTGTATAGTGTACTGTCTAGTGTTCTGTCTAGTGTACTGTCTAGTGTTCTGTCTTGTGTTCTGTCTAGTGTTCTGTATAGTGTTCTGTCTAGTGTTCTGTCTAGTGTTCTGTCTAGTGTACTGTCTAGTGTTCTGTCTAGTGTTCTGTCTAGTGTTCTGTATAGTGTACTGTCTAGTGTTCTGTCTAGTGTTCTGTCTAGTGTTCTGTCTAGTGTTCTGTCTAGTGTTCTGTATAGTGTTACTGTCTAGTGTTCTGTCTAGTGTACTGTCTAGTGTTCTGTATAGAGTTCTGTCTAGTGTTCTGTCTAGTGTACTGTCGAGTGTTCTGTCTAGTGTTCTGTCTAGTGTTCTGTATAGAGTTCTGACTAGTGTTCTGTCTAGTGTTCTGTCTAGTGTAGTGTCTAGTGTTCTGTCTAGTGTTCTGTCTAGTGTTCTGTCTAGTGTTCTGTCTAGTGTAGTGTCTTGTGTTCTGTCTAGTGTACTGTCTAGTGTTCTGTCTTGTGTTCTGTCTAGTGTTCTGTATAGTGTACTGTCTAGTGTTCTGTCTAGTGTACTGTCTAGTGTTCTGTCTTGTGTTCTGTCTAGTGTTCTGTCTAGTGTTCTGTCTAGTGTACTGTCTAGTGTTCTGTCTAGTGTACTGTCTAGTGTTCTGTCTAGTGTTCTGTCTAGTGTTCTGTATAGTGTACTGTCTAGTGTTCTGTCTAGTGTTCTGTATTGTGTTATTTCTAGTGTTCTGTATAGTGTTCTGTCTAGTGTACTGTCTAGTGTTCTGTCTTGTGTTCTGTCTAGTGTTCTGTATAGTGTTCTGTCTAGTGTTCTGTATAGTGTTCTGTCTAGTGTTCTGTATAGTGTTCTGTCTAGTGTTCTGTCTAGTGTTCTGTCTAGTGTTCTGTATTGTGTTATTTCTAGTGTTCTGTATAGTGTTCTGTCTAGTGTACTGTCTAGTGTTCTGTCTTGTGTTCTGTCTAGTGTTCTGTATAGTGTTCTGTCTAGTGTTCTGTATAGTGTTCTGTCTAGTGTTCTGTCTAGTGTTCTGTCTAGTGTAGTGTCTAGTGTTCTGTCTAGTGTACTGTCTAGTGTTCTGTCTTGTGTTCTGTCTAGTGTTCTGTATAGTGTACTGTCTAGTGTTCTGTCTAGTGTACTGTCTAGTGTTCTGTCTTGTGTTCTGTCTAGTGTTCTGTATAGTGTTCTGTCTAGTGTTCTGTCTAGTGTTCTGTCTAGTGTAGTGTCTAGTGTAGTGTCTAGTGTTCTGTATAGTGTTCTGTCTAGTGTTCTGTCTAGTGTAGTGTCTTATGTTCTGTATAGTGTACTGTCTAGTGTTCTGTCTAGTGTACTGTCTAGTGTTCTGTCTTGTGTTCTGTCTAGTGTTCTGTCTAGTGTTCTGTCTAGTGTAGTGTCTAGTGTTCTGTCTAGTGTACTGTCTAGTGTTCTGTCTTGTGTTCTGTCTAGTGTTCTGTATAGTGTACTGTCTAGTGTTCTGTCTAGTGTTCTGTCTAGTGTTCTGTCTTGTGTTCTGTCTAGTGTTCTGTATAGTGTTCTGTCTAGTGTTCTGTCTAGTGTTCTGTCTAGTGTACTGTCTAGTGTTCTGTCTAGTGTTCTGTCTAGTGTTCTGTATAGTGTACTGTCTATTGTTCTGTCTAGTGTTCTGTCTAGTATTCTGTCTAGTGTTCTGTCTAGTGTTCTGTCTAGTGTTATTTCTAGTGTTCTGTCTAGTGTACTGTCTAGTGTTCTGTCTAGTGTTCTGTCTAGTGTTCTGTCTAGTGTTCTGTCTAGTGTTCTGTCTAGTGTTCTGTCTAGTGTTCTGTCTAGTGTACTGTCTAGTGTTCTGTCTAGTGTTCTGTCTAGTGTTCTGTATAGTGTTCTGTCTAGTGTACTGTCTAGTGTTCTGTCTTGTGTTCTGTCTAGTGTTCTGTCTAGTGTTCTGTCTAGTGTACTGTCTAGTGTTCTGTCTAGTGTTCTGTCTAGTGTTCTGTATAGTGTTCTGTCTAGTGTTCTGTCTAGTGTTCTGTCTAGTGTACTGTCTAGTGTTCTGTCTAGTGTTCTGTCTAGTGTTCTGTATAGTGTTCTGTCTAGTGTTCTGTCTAGTGTTCTGTATAGTGTTCTGTCTAGTGTTCTGTCTAGTGTTCTGTCTTGTGTTCTGTCTAGTGTTCTGTCTAGTGTTCTGTCTAGTGTTCTGTATAGTGTTCTGTCTAGTGTTCTGTCTAGTGTACTGTCTAGTGTTCTGTCTAGTGTTCTGTCTAGTGTTCTGTATAGTGTTCTGTCTAGTGTTCTGTCTAGTGTTCTGTCTAGTGTAGTGTCTAGTGTAGTGTCTAGTGTTCTGTATAGTGTTCTGTCTAGTGTTCTGTCTAGTGTAGTGTCTTGTGTTCTGTCTAGTGTACTGTCTAGTGTTCTGTCTTGTGTTCTGTCTAGTGTTCTGTATAGTGTACTGTCTAGTGTTCTGTCTAGTGTACTGTCTAGTGTTCTGTCTAGTGTTCTGTCTAGTGTTCTGTCTAGTGTTCTGTCTAGTGTTCTGTATAGTGTTCTGTCTAGTGTACTGTCTAGTGTTCTGTCTTGTGTTCTGTCTAGTGTTCTGTATAGTGTACTGTCTAGTGTTCTGTCTAGTGTACTGTCTAGTGTTCTGTCTTGTGTTCTGTCTAGTGTTCTGTATAGTGTTCTGTCTAGTGTTCTGTGTAGTGTTCTGTCTAGTGTAGTGTCTAGTGTTCTGTCTAGTGTTCTGTCTAGTGTTCTGTATAGTGTTCTGTCTAGTGTTCTGTCTAGTGTTCTGTCTAGTGTTCTGTCTAGTGTTCTGTCTAGTGTTCTGTATTGTGTTCTGTCTAGTGTTCTGTCTAGTGTACTGTCTAGTGTTCTGTCTAGTGTTCTGTCTAGTGTTCTGTATAGAGTTCTGACTAGTGTTCTGTATAGTGTTCTATATAGTGTACTGTCTAGTGTTCTGTCTTGTGTTCTGTCTAGTGTTCTGTATAGTGTTCTGTCTAGTGTTCTGTCTAGTGTTCTGTCTAGTGTAGTGTCTAGTGTTCTGTCTAGTGTTCTGTCTAGTGTTCTGTATAGTGTACTGTCTAGTGTTCTGTCTAGTGTTCTGTATAGTGTTCTGTCTAGTGTTCTGTCTAGTGTTCTGTATTGTGTTATTTCTAGTGTTCTGTCTAGTGTACTGTCTAGTGTTCTGTCTAGTGTTCTGTCTAGTGTTCTGTATAGAGTTCTGACTAGTGTTCTGTATAGTGTTCTATATAGTGTACTGTCTAGTTTTCTGTCTAGTGTACTGTCTAGTGTTCTGTCTAGTGTTCTGTATAGTGTTCTGTATTGTGTTCTGTATAGTGTACTGTCTAGTGTTTTGTCTAGTGTTCTGTATAGTGTACTGTCTAGTGTTCTATATAGTGTTCTGTATAGTGTTCTGTATAGTGTACTGTCTAGTGTACTGTCTAGTGTTCTGTCTAGTGTTCTGTCTAGTGTTCTGTATAGTGTACTGTCTAGTGTTCTGTCTAGTGTTCTGTATAGCATTCTGTCTAGTGTTCTGTCTAAGTGTTCTGTATAGTATTCTGTCTAGTGTTCTGTCTAGTGTTCTGTATAGTGTACTTTCTAGTGTTCTGTAGTGTTCTGTATAGTGTTCTGTCTAGTGTTCTGTCTAGTGTTCTGTCTAGTGTTCTGTCTTGTGTTCTGTATAGAGTTCTGTCTAGTGTTCTGTCTAGTGTACTGTCTAGTGTTCTGTCTAGTGTTCTGTCTAGTGTTCTGTATAGAGTTCTGACTAGTGTTCTGTATAGTGTTCTATATAGTGTACTGTCTAGTTTTCTGTCTAGTGTACTGTCTAGTGTTCTGTCTAGTGTTCTGTATAGTGTTCTGTATAGTGTTCTGTATAGTGTACTGTCTAGTGTTTTGTCTAGTGTTCTGTATAGTGTACTGTCTAGTGTTCTATATAGTGTTCTGTATAGTGTTCTGTATAGTGTACTGTCTAGTGTACTGTCTAGTGTTCTGTCTAGTATTCTGTATAGTGTTCTGTATAGTGTACTGTCTAGTGTTCTGTCTAGTGTTCTGTATAGCATTCTGTCTAGTGTTCTGTCTAAGGTTCTGTATAGTATTCTGTCTAGTGTTCTGTCTAGTGTTATGTATAGTGTACTTTCTAGTGTTCTGTAGTGTTCTGTATAGTGTTCTGTCTAGTGTTCTGTCTAGTGTTCTGTCTTGTGTTCTGTCTAGTGTTCTGTATAGTGTTCTGTCTAGTGTACTGTCTAGTGTTCTGTATAGTGTACTGTCTAGTGTTCTGTCTAGTGTACTGTCTAGTGTTCTGTCTTGTGTTCTGTCTAGTGTTCTGTATAGTGTTCTGTCTAGTGTTCTGTCTAGTGTTCTGTCTAGTGTAGTGTCTAGTGTTCTGTCTAGTGTTCTGTCTAGTGTTCTGTATAGTGTACTGTCTAGTGTTCTGTCTAGTGTTCTGTATTGTGTTATTTCTAGTGTTCTGTATAGTGTTCTGTCTAGTGTACTGTCTAGTGTTCTGTCTTGTGTTCTGTCTAGTGTTCTGTATAGTGTTCTGTCTAGTGTTCTGTATAGTGTTCTGTCTAGTGTTCTGTCTAGTGTTCTGTCTAGTGTTCTGTCTAGTGTTCTTTCTAGTGTTCTGTCTAGTGTTCTGTCTAGTGTTCTGTCTAGTGTTCTGTCTAGTGTTCTGTCTAGTGTTCTGTATAGTGTTCTGTCTAGTGTTCTGTATAGTGTTCTGTCTAGTGTTCTGTCTAGTGTTCTGTCTAGTGTACTGTCTAGTGTTCTGTCTAGTGTACTGTCTAGTGTTCTGTCTTGTGTTCTGTCTAGTGTTCTGTATAGTGTACTGTCTAGTGTTCTGTCTAGTGTACTGTCTAGTGTTCTGTCTAGTGTTCTGTCTAGTGTTCTGTCTAGTGTTCTGTCTAGTGTTCTGTCTAGTGTTCTGTCTAGTGTACTGTCTAGTGTAGTGTCTAGTGTTCTGTATAGTGTTCTGTCTAGTGTTCTGTCTAGTGTAGTGTCTTATGTTCTGTATAGTGTACTGTCTAGTGTTCTGTCTAGTGTACTGTCTAGTGTTCTGTCTTGTGTTCTGTCTAGTGTTCTGTCTAGTGTTCTGTCTAGTGTAGTGTCTAGTGTTCTGTCTAGTGTACTGTCTAGTGTTCTGTCTTGTGTTCTGTCTAGTGTTCTGTATAGTGTACTGTCTAGTGTTCTGTCTAGTGTACTGTCTAGTGTTCTGTATTGTGTTCTGTCTAGTGTTCTGTATAGTGTTCTGTCTAGTGTTCTGTCTAGTGTTCTGTCTAGTGTAGTGTCTAGTGTTCTTTCTAGTGTTTTGTCTAGTGTTCTGTATAGTGTACTGTCTATTGTTCTGTCTAGTGTTCTGTATAGTATTCTGTCTAGTGTTCTGTCTAGTGTTCTGTATTGTGTTATTTCTAGTGTTCTGTCTAGTGTACTGTCTAGTGTTCTGTATAGAGTTCTGTCTAGTGTTCTGTCTAGTGTACTGTCTAGTGTTCTGTCTAGTGTTCTGTCTAGTGTTCTGTCTAGTGTACTGTCTAGTGTTCTGTCTAGTGTTCTGTATAGTGTTCTGTATAGTGTTCTGTATAGTGTACTGTCTAGTGTTCTGTCTAGTGTTCTGTATAGTGTACTGTCTAGTGTTCTGTATAGTGTACTGTCTAGTGTTTTGTCTAGTGTACTGTCTAGTGTTCTGTATAGTGTACTGTCTAGTGTTTTGTCTAGTGTTCTGTATAGTGTTCTGTATAGTGTACTGTCTAGTGTTTTGTCTAGTGTTCTGTATAGTGTACTGTATAGTGTTCTGTATAGTGTACTGTCTAGTGTTTTGTCTAGTGTACTGTCTAGTGTTCTGTCTAGTGTTCTGTCTAGTGTACTGTCTAGTGTACTGTCTAGTGTTCTGTATAGTGTTCTGTCTAGTGTTCTGTCTAGTGTTCTGTATAGTGTTCTGTATAGTGTACTGTCTAGTGTTCTGTCTAGTGTACTGTCTAGTGCTCTGTATAGCGTTCTGTCTAGTGTTCTGTATAGAGTTCTGTCTAGTGTTCTGTATAGTGTTCTGTCTAGTGTTATGTCTAGTGTTCTGTATAGTGTACTGTCTAGTGTTCTGTCTAGTGTTCTGTCTAGTGTTCTGTATAGTGTACTGTCTAGTGTTTTGTCTATTGTTCTGTATAGTGTACTGTCTAGTGTTCTGTCTAGTGTTCTGTATAGTGTTCTGTATAGTGTTCTGTATAGTGTTCTGTCTAGTGTACTGTCTAGTGTTCTGTCTAGTGTTCTGTATAGTGTACTGTCTAGTGTTCTGTCTAGTGTTCTGTATAGTGTTCTGTATAGTGTACTGTATAGTGTTCTGTCTAGTGTACTGTCTAGTGTTCTGTCTAGTGTTCTGTATAGTGTACTGTCTAGTGTTTTGTCTAGTGTTCTGTATAGTGTACTGTCTAGTGTACTGTCTAGTGTTCTGTCTAGTGTTCTGTATAGTGTTCTGTATAGTGTTCTGTATAGTGTTCTGTATAGTGTACTGTCTATATATGGTTGAAAGGATGTGGACTGACATTAGAGTGGACAGATATGGGACCAAAGTCCCAGGCATTGTGTTGGTGTGTCCTCTCTGAGTTTGAAGGTGTCTGGTGTTTATGAGAGGGCCATGGAGGCTGGGTTAAAATAACAGGGGGGAGTTATCGTAAAGGCGGCGGTGACGCTCTCTCTTGACCCCCTGTGCCACGCCGGGAACCTCTAATCGCCCATCTGGGCTCCCTGTGTTGCCGTGCGTCGCCTGTTGCCTGTTTACCGACAGACGTTATCATAGGCAGGAGCTTAATCTGCCCCGGTGATAAGATATGGGCTGCTCACATATACACACACACACACACATATATACAGATACACACTCAAGGCCATATGCACACGCACACATACACACATGCTTGAGCTGGTAATGCTAAGATGGCTGTACTGTTACCTCAGACCTTGCAGTGTCGGTTTGCATTCACAGTATCATTGTTTGTCAAACCTGGTGCAAAACAACCCCATCAATGGTGTGGTCAGGCTGTCTCTAAACTGCAGTAAGAAGCCACAACACAGCGTCCCAGTGATAGCATCTAGCAGTGCTCACATGCTCTCTCACTCATTAGCCACCTAATAACAGAAGAAAAAAAACTCTGATTTCACAGATTAGAAGGAATAGAAGACGTTTATCTCTAAGTGGACACGTCCCTGAGTTCTTCTGAAGGATGCCTTATAAGGTCATCTACCATCTTAATGCTCTTGATGCAGATTTAGGTACACTGTGATTGAGAGAGAGAGAGAGAGAGAGAGAGAGAGAGAGAGAGAGAGAGAGAGAGAGAGAGAGAGAGAGAGAGAGAGAGAGAGAGAGAGAGAGAGAGAGAGAGAGAGAGAGAGAGAGAGAGAGAGAGAGAGAGAGAGAGAGAGAGAGAGAGAGAGAGAGAGAGGGAAAGAAGAGAAGGAAAGGGAGAAAGGTGAGATAGTGAAGAGGGAGGAAAGAGAGAGAAAGAAAGAAAGAAAGAAAGAAAGAAAGAAAGAAAGAAAGAAAGAAAGAAAGAAAGAAAGAAAGAAAGAAAGAAAGAAAGAGAAGGTGAGAAAAATAAGAAAGGATAGAGAAAGTGAGAAAGAGAGAGCTCGTCTTGGCATGACCCTGAGGTCCTGTCTGTGGTCTAGAAGCTATGTTGTGCTCCATCTTGTAGCCGGCAGCCTCAGTCACGCAGAGAGACTCCACTGTGGTCTCCATGTCTGTGTCAGTGCTTTACTGTGATAAGAACTTCACAGGACTGCTTAACACCTCGAACAGGTCAACAATGACCTTTTTACAACAATCTCAAAGTATTCTGCAGTATAAAACTCAGACAATTGGTGTCTCTCTCTCTCTCTCTCTCTCTCTCTCTCTCTCTCTCTCTCTCTCTCTCTCTCTCTCTCTCTCTCTCTCTCTCGTCTCTCTCTCTCTCTCTCTCTCTCTCTCTCTCTCTCTCTCTCTCTCTCTCTCTCTCTTGTGTGCCTCTCTCTCTCTCTCTCTCTCTCTCTCTCTCTCTCTCTCTCTCTCTCTCTCTCTCTCTCTCTCTCTCTCTCTCTCTCTCTCTCTCTCTCTCTCTCTCTCTCTCAATCAAAGCGTAGATACATCTGCATCAAGAGCATTAAGATGGTAGCTGACCTTACAAGGCCACAATTTGAGAATAATCACTTTTCTATGCCAACTTTTTTTTTTACCAGGGGAATATTTTATCACATATAGAAGGTGAATTTGACAATGGACAAAATACAAATTAGCACAATTCAAGATGTTTAAATATAATAACTGGAATATTTCGATACTCTGTATTACAAAGCAATGTGATAAGATATGGACCACTTACATATATAGTGGCTTGCGAAATATTCACCACCCTTGGCATTTTTCCTATTTTGTTGCCTTACAACCTGGAATTAAAATAGATTTTTTGGGGGGTTTGTATCATTTGATTTACACAACATGCCTACCACTTTAAGACAAAAAAACTGAAAACTTGAGCGTGTATAACTATTCACGCCCCCAAAGTCAATACTTTGTAGAGCCACCTTTTGCAGCAATTACAGCTGCAAGTCTCTTGGGGAATGTCTTTATAAGCTTGGCACATCTAGCCACTGGGATTTTTGCCCATTCTTCAAGGCAAAACTGCTCCAGCTCCTTCAAGTTGGATGGGTTCCGCTGGTGTACAGCAATCTTTAAGTCATACCACAGATTCTCATTTGGATTGAGGTCTGGGCTTTGACTAGGCCATTCCAAGACATTTAAATGTTTCCCCTTAAACCACTTGAGTGTTGCTTTAGCAGTATGCTTAGGGTCATTGTCCTGCTGGAAGGTGAACCTCCGTCCCAGTCTCAAATCTCTGGAAGACTGAAACAGGTTTCCCTCAAGAATTTCCCTGTATTTAGCGCCATCCATCATTCCTTTAATTCTTACCAGTTTCCCAGTCCCTGCTGATGAAAAACATCCCCACAGCATGATGCTGCCACCACCATGCTTCACTGTGGGGATTGTGTACTCGGGGTGATGAGATGTGTTGGGTTTGCGCCAGACATAGTGTTTTCCTTGATGGCCAAAAAGCTCAGTTTTAGTCTCATCTGACCAGTACCTTCTTCCATATGTTTGGGGAGTCTCCCACATGCCTTTTGGCAAACACCAAACGTGTTTGCTTATTTTTTTCTTTAAGCAATGGCTTTTTTTCTGGCCACTCTTCTGTAAAGCCCAGCTCTGTGGAGTGTACGGCTTAAAGTGGTCCTATGGACAGATACTCCAATCTCCGCTGTGGAGCTTTGCAGCTCCTTCAGGGTTATCTTTGGTCTCTTTGTTGCCTCTCTGATTAATTTCCTCCTTGCCTGGTCCATGAGTTTTGGTGGGCGTCCCTCTCTTGGCATGTTTGTTGTGGTGCAATATTCTTTCCATTTTTTAATAATGGATTTAATGGTGCTCCATGGGATGTTCAAAGTTTCAGATATTTTTTTATAACCCAACCCTGATCTGCACAACTTTGTCCTTGACCTGTTTGGAGAGCTCCTTGGTCTTCATGGTGCCGCTTGCTTGGTGTTGCCCCTTGCTTAGTGGTGTTGCAGACTCTGGGGCCTTTCAGAACTGAGATCATGTGACAGATCAGGTGGACTTTATTGAACTAATTATGTGATTTCTAAAGGTAATTGGTTGCACCAGATCTTATTTAGGGGCTTCATAGCAAAGGGGGTGAATACATATGAACACACCACTTTTCCGTTATTTATCTTTTAGAATTTTTTTAAACAAGTTATTTATTTCATTTCACTTCACCAATTTGGACTATTTTGTGTATGTCAATTACATGAAATCCAAATAAAAATCCATTTAAATTACAGGTTGTAATGCAACAAAATAGGAAAAATGCCAAGGGGGATGAATACTTTTGCAAGGCACTGTACACACACACAAAATATAAATTAGCATCATTCAAGATGTTTGCATACAGCAGCTGACATATTTAGATACTCCGCATTGCAATGCATCACACTAGTTATCCATGTGCAGTCGAATGTCAGGGGTAAAATGCTATACTAGCCTACACTGTTTCTGTAGGTAGGATTCTATTCAGCCTGCAGTGTATCTACCGTGGCAAGCAGTAATCTGAGAGAACTCTGCTGGCATAGCTGGACCCTCGCCCATCTCTCAATCTCCACAGAAGAAGAAAAAAACAGAAAATATGTTTACACCACACAGATAAGAGCCACTCTGCAGCCATGCAAGTGTACCCTCAATATTATCAGATACTGTAGGCCTGCACACACACATGCACACACACACACGCACGCACGCACACACGCACACACACACCATTATAACTACATCAATAAAGTATATTTTTTTCATCAGGAAAGTGTCCACATCATATAGTTTTAAATTCAGGCATACAGTTATTACAAATAATAACAATGTTAAGTAGGCAGACTTATGCCCCCAAAAATTCAAACATGCAAGTTTGTTTTTACATTGTCTTATTTGCTTATTTAAACGTAGTAGCCTATCAGATGCATGCGTTGTGGGGATATCAATTTCCGGTTTTCGGTGATAAGGTCTTTACGGGACTGAATAACGCACTGGGCCCTGGTGAATATTTCATCCTGTGTGGATTATAAGTACGGTAAGTGATTAGGGTCAGTCAGAGCCATATTAAACCACCTGGCCTTCAATTATTTAGTGACATGAATATAAACAACACTGAATTAACAATCAAGCTGTATTTTTTGTTATTCTGTGAGAATGTGCATTTAATCAATACAATTCTATTTAGAGCCTGCATCAGAAAGAAACTGTCGATGTTCATGTTAATGTCAAAGTTCATGTTAATTTGCGGCAGTGAAAGAGTGTTGCTTTGTGAGAGTGCTACCCCAGAAGCAGCCAGTTTTCAGTACGGCCTGAATAGGGCCCACAGTGTCTTGTGTCTTTAGTGAAGGAACAAAGTAGTGTGAGGTGGGACAGACAGAGATAGACTTGAAGGAGCCTGGGAGACAGGGATATAATGGTGCCTGATGACAAGCATAGTGATCTGGGGCCGTTTCAGGAGGCCAGGAGCAGCCAGCCAAACAGCCTCTGTGCTGTAACCCAAAACACACAGGAACCCCCCGCCACACACACACACACACACACACACACACACACACACACACACACACACACCCATGTATACCATGCGTATCCTGTACATACGACTAATAAAACTTGAAACTGAAACTTTAACCACACATACATACAGGCACATGGAAGCGACACACACATGCACATACACACACAGACACACACACACACACACATACTTATACATACACACACACACAAGCACGCACAGAACCACACACATACCTACACATGCACGCACACATGCCTTTACACACACTACTTGACAAACACGTCTTTCCTCTCTGAGTAAGCACAAGATCACTTTTGTGCTTACTCAGACTGCGATGTGTGTCAATTAGAGTGGTTAAAGTGGGGCTGTCATGATAACACTCACAGATCTGTCATGATTTTCTATGAATTCTCGGATGGTTGAAACCCAGGTGAAGTATTCTCAATTTGCATCACTTGTTTCATACTCAGAATAAAGAAGGTGTCACTGTTTTTCTAGGAAGGTCTGTCTTAAAATGACATTAGTATATTGCTAATAAAATTGACAAAACAGTGTAGTAATAAATGTTGAAAAAGTCAAGGAATCTGCTCAAACTGAATTCCTGAAAAAAACTGAAAAATATTTTTAAGAAGCAACAACGACTAAGTACCTGGTGAGTAACAGTGGGAATACCCAGCCCTTCATATGACTTATACGGACTTGAGAGTTAAAATTCCTAATAAAGCGTAGTGACATCAGAATTATCTCCCAGCCAAACCTAAGTAAGATACTCATAACACTGTAGGGTTGTCATATTTACCACTGAGGATGATAAGCACACAGGACCCACTGCAGTGGAGCAGAGGTCAAAACACTACACAGTCACAAGTTCTCCTTGGAAGACAGACGCGTATGGTTACTGTAACTACCTCCGCTCCGCTCTGTTCGCTTCTGTGGTTTCACGACACACATTCTACTGAAGATCACCAATTGCGACACCGAGGGATCAAGACCTTATCAAATGAGTTGGTGGAATTTCTCATGTTCCTTTTTCCATTGACATACAGTACTGTTAAAGACAGGGGCTATACAGCACATTAACCATGTTTAAAAGGGAATAGTAATCTCATGCATAAGATTAAGTGGATTAATTAGGGTTTTATTCATCACAGTGAATTTGTACCTAAAGAGCTTTCCCCTGAGATGACAAGGAATTCTTAATTATCCAGGGTTGTGGAATGCTCTATGCAGCCCTATCCCCTCTGAGGTTTACGGCAGAGCTAGAGCGACTGTAGAGCAGAGAGTAGGTATCACCCTGCACAGTCACACACAGACATGCGGAGTAGAACAAATACTATTGACAGAGTCAACCTCTTTGGAAGGTTATTCATTATTTTTCACATGCATATGCCCAAAAATACCTTTCTCTCTTTTATTTTTTTGCTCTTGCAAAAACAAAGTTTTGCAGAAGTCAGAGTGCCCTGAGCCTTGCCTGACCACAAACGTATATCTCACCATCACGACCCTCACCACACTCGCTCTGCCCTTATCTATAAATTAGTTTCCATTTACTAAACATTCTCTCTCTCTCACTATATTTTCCTCTCTTTATCTGTTAATCTTTAACCCGACGATACTCAAAAAAACTCCAGAAAGATATGCAGAGAAAAAGCTGGTCCAGATGCCGAGAACAAAAAACATCCTATGAATATACTAATAATATAGTAATAATAATAATCATTATTAACGTTTAGTGTGGAAATATAGGATGGAAAAGGCAATGAAATGAAACGCTGTACCACTTTGTGTAAAATGATACTGTAGACAGCTGTCTAGATATAAGGGGTAGAGCAAAGTTTTTGTTGGTGTGATTAAAGAAATAGAATTAGTGAGATATAGTAGCAGACGATTGAGACAAAAAAATTATCCATATTAATATAAAAATGAGACAAAAAAATATCCATATTAATATAAAAATAATGTATGTTTTATTCTATTTTTAATTATATTATTGATTTAATAGATTGTAAAACAAATGTGAAAAAATATGGAGCAATAGTGTTGCAATAATAATTGATATAGTGATATTACACTAACTCTCCTGCTGTAAAACAACAGGGAAGGGTGAGGAGGGATGCTGTCTGTGAGAACTTTGTCTTGTTTCTCACACAATGTCTTTAAAAAAGGTAAAGTGGAAACAGTGGATTTTAGGGCCTATTCAAAAACACAACAAGAGCTTCCCTGAGAAACAAATGTTGGAAGTGAATATGGGAGTTTCTCGAGTTGCAGCCTTTCACCTTGGAGCACAAAGAGGAGAGGGGAGCTGAGCATCCTCAAACAGCCAGATAACAGGGCTGGAGGTAGTGGGGAGGTAGGGAGGCACTGGGGTACAGGGGAGGATGGGGGTGAAGTAGGGGGGAGGTAGGGGGGAAGTAGGTAGGTACATTCACAGACCAGGTCAGTCGAGATGCTCGAGTGGACAAACGTCTGATACACATCTACAGTCTTTAGTCTCTCCTACCTGACTGACAGGTTGCTGTGTGGGAAGAAAGAGGTGTGTGTGTGCATGTGTGTGTGTGGTGTGTGTGTGTGTATGTGTGTGTGTGCGAGCGTGTGTGTGTATGTGTGTTTGTGTGTGTGTGTGTGTGTGTGTGTGTGTGCGTGTGCGTGTGCGTGTGTATGTCAATTACTTCTGCCTTTCTTCGCAATCAAAAACTATACTAGGGACATCTTTCTCATCTGTCTTTTTAAAGACATTCAAACACCCTCAGTTCACTAACTTAGCTGTTGCTCTGACTCCAAACTACAGTAAGGAGAGAGAAAGTGACCCAGTTCATTAAACGGAACACCTACTATACCAGGGGCCTCTGCTTTGGATGTCTGCCTACTGTAGGTGCATCAAAGCCCTCAGTCATACAAGTTGACATTTGACACATGAGAGAAGCTGATGAGGCAGAATGTACCCTCCTCTCTGTTTCCTCTGAACTGTCAGATGTTTAGGCTGTTTACCCCACCGTGCCAGACTTTCAACTTTTAACTTTGGAAACAAAACTATTCAATTCTTGTTTACATTACAGAAAATGGGAGTTTGTTGAAACAATGACACAATATTGAATGTGCTATAAAATAATCCAAGTTTATTGGTTACAATATGTAAAATATGTTCTATTCCATACCAAGTACTAGAGGAGAATAGGCATATCAAAATGTATACAATTGAGAATGTCATTGCAATAGAAAGGTATCTAACCAGTCATTTTAAAAGATATTATGAATTATGTTTTGAGGACAGGGCCATGATTATAGAGCTAATTGTAAAATAAATTAAATAGTTCAATATATTTCTCACAACAGACATATCAACTGGACAATCATAAAACTGTGAGGTTAATATATAAATAATAAAAAATAATGTACCAAAAGATCATGCAACATAAATGTGAACATTTTGATTGAATAACCACATAAAAATGATCCAATCGATGTAGAGTAGTGGCAGGCGGGGGTGTTAGGTAGCCTAGCGGTTAAGAGGGTCGGGCCAGTAACCGAAAGGTTGCTGGTTTGAATCCTTGAGCCAACTAGGTAAAAAACAGTCGATGTGCCCTTGAGCAAGGTACTTAAAAGAATTGCTCATGTAAGTCCCTTTGGATAAGAGTGTCTGCTAAATGACATAAACATAAAATGAGTAAAATTAACATTTAATCCTTTTAGAAGAAATACTGTCAAGTCTCAATTCCTTTCCATTTCCAGTGGTTTCAATATTCTCTGTACCACAACAGGGCCTAATCTAGGTCAACAGTGACTTCCTGCTCACACTCTCAAACAAACCAACACATGGGCCTTCATATTATCTATCACATACCATAGCTAAAGTCTACCCAGTCATACTGCCACACCATCCAACACTCTACTTACAATTAACGTCCACTATGGACCATTCCATTTAGAACATGGGAGTCACTACATCAGTATGTGTTCTAACTGCCACTTCCTCCTCTGTAGGCTACAGTCATAGCTTTATTGCTGAGCTTGGTGGTAACTTAAGGGTAGGATAAAAAAAAACTCTCACACACACTGACAGATAACAAGCATATGTATTTCTCTAATTTGCCAAAATTACAGTTCACTCAAAACATTTGCAATAGTTTTAATTAAACAAAGCCCTCCGTCACTATATTTTTAAAACAGTGAAATTATACAAATCCAAGGGCTTACCTTTTGCATTTCTAATGACTGTTTAAGGGGAGATATAGACAACCCTTTCTCTAGGCATCCGCCAAACAAAATGAAAACTCAATACAAATTCAAACTATTTAAGGGCTTCAATCAAAACCTAAAACAGAACACACATGGTAGATTAGAAATGGCAGAACTCTTTATCTGTGTAGATTTTCTCACCTCCCAATCTGATGTAAGAGTTTCTGTGCTTGGACCTATTCAGAGGACTTAGAATCAAAGTGAACAGAAATAGAGATGCAGTCAGTCATTCTGGCAAAAAAGTTTCCAAAGTGTTGGGCTGGATGTGGCTTATTATGCCTACTGAGGGAGAGCCACAGAGAAAGGGTACAAGATCAGACAGAACAGCAGTGGGAACTCAGCATGGTTCTTAGAACAAAACCATGACAGTAATATTAGGGGAGAACACACGAAAACACTCTCTCTCTTTCTTTGTCTCTCTCTCTGTCTCTCTCCACACATACTCCCACACAGGCTCACAGCCCGCGTAGTCTAGGTGAGCCACAGCAGTCAAACAGAGAGTGCAACGGCGAGTGATTCAGAGAATTTACTCTTTCTTACTCTCATGTTTCCAATTGAATAATTTCCCTCTGTAAAGCGTTTTTCACTTTGAAAAAGCCCTGAAATACCAAAAGGCTCTCTAAGAATGACATCCTCACAAATACAAGGAATTATCAATGGGGGACAGTACATGATGCAAGTTCACATTTACACATCAAGACAAATAGAGGAAATGACACAACACCTACAGTATTACAAGTATATGCAGATATAGTATAACACACACACACACACACGCACACAACGTGTACAGCTAACCTTGTGGGTACACTCAATTCAGTCCCATTCAAAATCCTATTTTCCCTAACCCCTAACCCTAACCCTAACCCTAACCCTTACTCTTACCCTAACCATAACCATAACCCTAACCTTAACCCTAATCCTAACCCTAACCTTATCCCAAAAACCTAACCTTAACCCTAAACCTAACCCTAGCTCCTAACCCTAACCCTAAACCTAACTCTAGCTCCTAACCCTAACCCTAAAACTAACCCTAGCTCCTAACCCTAACCCTTAATGTAATTTTAACCCTAACACAAATTCTAACCTTAACCCTAAACCCCATAGAAATAGCATTTGACCTCGTGGGGACTAACAAAATGTCCCCAGTTGGTCAAATTTTTGTTCGTTTACACACACACACACACACACACACACACACACACACACACACACACACACACACACACACACACACACACACACACACACACAGACACACACACACACACACACAATAAACGATTTAACAACATACCCACACACAGTCATGGAATCACATTCAGAAGAGCTCAATAAATGCACACACAGACACAGAGACTGTCAGTTGCACCACTATTCCCACCACACGTGTGTGGAGGTATGATGTGGAAGTCAGAGGAACCTGGCTGTCTCTCTCCCCACAGCGAGTGCTTAGGCCTGGGCGTGGTTTTCTCCCTGGGCCTGAGCCCTAACCCTGTGGTCATCCCTGAGTTTCCTCTACACGTAGAGTTACCCACGTTACAGCTCGGTCATCACGGCGATAACGTGCTGTCTGTCACAGACATGGCAGACAGAGCAACAGACAGCTGTTTACGTAACCATGCCCACACCACACGAAGATACAGACCACCAGTATACACACCCCTGATGGAGGACAGAAATAACTGTAACCTACTGTCATCTGAGTGACCTAATAAGAAGAAAATACCAAAAGGGCCTCACAGTGAATCTGACAGGTGAATGGCACAAATGGTTGATTCAATTCACAGATGCACTTCACTACTGTTACTAAACCAAAATAACTCATTCAGACGTTCCATTTACTTTTTACATGTTTTATCGTTAAACTAGTGAAAGCAAATTTGGATTAGGTTTACAACTGACCTATATTCCTCTATTGAAAATTCTGCAATACATCAAGTTAACTACACTGCAACCCAGTCCCCTTTCACTCTGCCAGTCACTCACATCTCTCTGGCTCTCAGTATCAAAGCAGCAGTTTAACCTCCAACCACATGCTGCTCACGCCACGACATCAGACCTGAGTGAGCACCATGTGAGAATGACCTCTCCTAATTATACAGCAATTATATGATCCAGATAACATCGCAATTATTCTAAAAAAGTTGAAATGAGTAGAGGAGGGGAGGGATGAGAGGAGGGAAGGAGGGAGGGAGGGAGTTGAAGCACTGGTGTCTCAGAGGGGATTGGTGACAGGCTGCAGTGAGAAACAAAGAGAGAGAAAAAGGACAGAAACCACTGGCTTTAATTAATTAGATTGAGAAAGAGAGAGAGAGAGTTTCCTATCTGCTGTACTTATCATTCAGCTCTACTCGTGTCCCGAGTCTTAATGACATGTTGATATCCTCTGTGTATGTCAAGCAACAGTATCAAGCATTAACCAGAGAATAGCAGTAGAGTCTGTTAAGTTGTGCTCAGACCGTCACCTTTATTAAACAATCCCCTGCAGCTAGAATAACCCTGGGATGTAGAGATTGGCCTGGAACTGTTTTAAAGCAGAAGGAGATATGTTTAGAGGGCAGACCTGTATTTCCTCTCCTTCCATCTCTCTAAGAGGCTTTCTCTCAGTCCGTCTCTTCCTCTACTTCTCCCTCTAAAGAAATACAGTAAGAGTGAAACCAAGCAGAGATTCACACATTGACCACTAGGGGCTGGGGGCTGGGGGTGCACTGCCTGGTAAACCAGCTCTTTCTATCCTGCTCTAAGTATACTGCTGCACTCACAAATAGACACACAACCTTTACAATATTGTTATTCATATTTCACCCTGCCCTCCAAAACAGAGAAGCAGAAACGGAGCCGGGCAGGGTGAGTGGAGTTATTACCTCGTAGGGCAGGGCTACGCTACTACATTGCAAGCAGCTCCCAGGCCAGACCTCTATGCTACATGGCAGAAAGGACATCTGCTCCTGATCTCTCTCCCTGCTCCGACGTCGGTCCCAGTGCCGGGCACAATTCCCTCTACAAACACAAGTCGGAAAAGAGCCTTGTTTATCCAACTATCCGAGTCTAGGATCTGGGAGAGATAACGTTGGGAACGTTCATAGTTCCGTAACGAGACACATCTGTATCTGGGGTTTATAGTAAGGGGACTCGTATGATGGAGCAATGTATACATCTAGCTTCATTGGTTCACAACAACATAGGAAGAGTCAACACACACCTAAATGCAAATTCATGGCAGTCCCTGTCTGTATCATACTATAGTCACTCACTGGTTACTGTTGAGGGTCAAGGGAAAAAGAGAGAGAGGCATACTGTATGCTTAAAGGGCAGGGTTCAAAGCTACAATTTCTCCCAAAGGTCTTATACAATGACATAACTGGCCTGAACAAAATTCAATTTTGTGTCATCCAAAACAATTTTGCACCACTTTCAGACAGTGTGTCCTTGTAGAAATGAAAACATTTTAAACTTATCATTTTGCAAGCATCATTTGCAATTTTGGCATGCACTCAGACGTGTCTTATTTTTCTTTAATAACACTTCAATCTCATCCACCCATCACCTCATTGCCTTCCGTGGTCAGCGTATACATAAAAAAGAATCAAACATTTAAATCCCTCCAATATGATTTATAACCTGTAGAATTATAGATATGAAATGGGCTGTGGAACATCTGAGGGAGATTCCATTAGTTATTTGTGAAAGCCCAGTCTGATGCAGTGGCAGACAGAGACAGGCTCACCAAAAAACACCTTCAAAAAACGTACCAATAAAGCACCTTGAGCAGTGATTGGAATCTAACTCATATTCCCTCGTCAGTAAGATGAATGCATTCTCAGAGGAGGGATGAGAGAGGAGACAGAGTTTTAATAAATCCTGCTTCCATCACGCTTCCTTCCGCCGACTCGGTCCTCTGGGCCCCGCTTGACAACTGCATTTATTTAAAGAAAGTTTGATAAATTAATTTGGTTTTATCAGTGAGGAATACATTCCGAGACGATTCAGATGAATTGATCTTGACTGAAAAATGTAAATGGTAAAAGCAGAAGAGAAAGTGTTGAGTTTATTTATCATATTTTCTTGAAATGTTAGAAAAGTAAGAATTAACATCTCAATGCAACTCAGAGGATCGTTGTACTTCTATATGTCCTTGAGTATCATGGGGTTCAATTGTTGATGATTTCAATTTGACGTAAACGGTTAAACGTTTTCACTGCGGCTTATTTCTGAGAATGTTCTGGTATGGGGACTTTCTGTTTTCACATGAATTCTATAAAAAAGAAGGGAAACAACATCCTATTTTGATAAGACAAAGTCCTACAGCCAGAAGGACTGATCAGATAGCAGGCCACAGGTCAAGCACACATATACTTTAACTCTCTCTCTATCACACACACACACAGACACACACACACTAACACACACACACACAACACACACATGCCCCCACGCGCACAAGTGACGGATGAAGGAACACGCCCACAGACCAATACCAAACAGGTCTCCAAACAGTATAATGACAAATGCAAAACCTGTCTTCAATCCTCACATAGCATAACATATTCTGAATCAATATTTCAACTCACTACAAATTCGTAGTACGCTATCACCGTATCAGTGGAACATTTGCAAAGCATTTCGCTGATGATATGCAGGTAGTAATATCCTTCTGAGGACAAAGTATACACATAAATCAATATTAAGAGGCTTGAAATCTCAAATCCATTTGGGGATGAAAAGGTGTGCATTACTTCAAAATGGAGTCGCATTAAGTGTGAGATCACTGATAAGACTGCAGTCATTTGGGTTTGCTGTGGGGAGTTTTCTGATGGGACGCGAGTGGAGGCTCCTTATCATTACTACCATAAAGCATTATCTGTGTCTGTCATCACCTACACCTCTGCATGAGAGGAAAGGAGAGAAAGAGAGAGAGAGAGAGAGAGAGTGATAAAAATCACACACACTTTGACCACATGCATGTACACATGTCCGAGCGTATACACATTGCACTTGCACTTGCACACACACATACACACACACACACACACACACACACACACACACACACACACACACACACACACACACACACACACACACACACAAGGTCTGACATCCGAAGACAGGACCTATATTTATTTTCTGTTTGAAGACACCTTAGACAGCTTTTATCATTTACAGATGTACCCAAAGAGTTCCACACCAAAAGCCAGTTAAATAAAACATGTCAGGGGTTTATCATAGCCACTCTTATCCTAGGCAAATTATTTTGGGGGGTTCAGGCCCATGATTTGTGAGGAATGCTCAATAAGTAAAACATTTGATTACCCTTTACTAGATCATTACATGAATTTCTGTTTTTTGTCTCAAAGGTTAACAGTGAAATGGTATTATATGATTGTGAATACAAAAACGAACATCCATCACACACGCCAATAGAACACATCCACAGAGCTGATTCAGATGACATGTGACTTAATATTATGTTCGTCCCTGCTGTTTTTAATACGATCTGAATCCCTTTAGATGCAAGCCATAACCTTAATCTCAGTGCCTTTAACCTTGCCATTCTATTCCTCTATCTCCCTCTCTCTCTTTCTTTTTCCATCCCTCTCTCTTGTTCCCTCCTTCCCTGTGTTTGTTTACCCGGTCCCTCTCTCCTTCTCCTCTCTGATGAGTGTTTTATCTTGCGGTCCACCTTTTCACACCGCCGCGCTCACAATCATGAGTATCGCCCGTAATTATCTCGCCGTATTCCCCCTTCTCGCCCTATCGCCTGCATTCATCTCAGCCCCGAAATTATATGTGTTTCAGCTGAGTGCCACAGCCTCCCTCCAGAGAGCAACTGAGGATGAGAAGGAGGAGGAGGAGGAGGAAGAGGAGGAGGAGGAAGAGGAGGAAGAGAAGCGAGAATGGAATGTTGAAGAAACAAAACAAGCAAGCAAGCAGGCATAGGTTGCTTGAAGACAAATCTAGTGTGTCGGGGTTGCAGATTGCAGAGACCCGTCTGGAATGACCGGCATAACCATCCTCAGGCTCCAGAACACACCTTTAGGTGTAATTACTTTGTTTCACAGCCTCACTATCTGCCATCGACTTTGCATCTGTGCCCCTGTCATAGTCCTCCACACACACAAGCCAAGACCAACCCCTGGTTGCTATGACGCATAATATAGTTGTGGTCCCTGTCAAAGTCAAAGCCTTGACCTTCCTCTCTTCTCTTCTGCCGCATGCTGCCCATTGTACCAATAAGAAAACCAATTAATGACTTATCCGTCCATCTCAATGTCAAGTCTTTTTCAGTGGTCTACTATTATGCCTGTTTCTCCGACACCACGTTAATTAACTCCCAGTCTCGTCTTCTCCTTCTTTCCATCCCTCCATTTTCAACGCCCGCACGTTCATTCAGGAGCGAATAATAGCAGATTGCGAGGGAGTACAAAGTATGCGTACACTCACACACACGCTCACACACACCCTTCCGACTAAAGTTGTGAGAGCAACAGAATGTACATTAGAAAGGAATAAGGAAAGAATGATATGAAAGACTTTAATGAACACGATGTCTGAAGGTGTAGTCAAAGGGGAAGCCAGATAAGACTGTAAGTGGTTAAGAGTGTACAGAATGTGTGTAGTCTGCCTCTTAAGGAGAAGACGAACGGAGCAACCACAGACTATAGTGCAGATCATCACCTTTCATCAGGGTGTGTGAACACTCGTCTGAAGTAAGGGGGATATTTGGTCTTTATCACGTTCATATTAAAATGCCTAAGTGACATGTCAATGACGATAGAGATATCACTGTTGGTAGCTCCTTATGAAGTCTTGTTAAAATGTTTAGAAATAAAGGTGAACATTGTCTTTAAACTTTTTATAGAGCTTATTACCTTGATAAATGTTGATCCGAAGTCTTATAGCCCGATTATTACTATGTTAATGTTGATCCTAATGTCATGTTTATATTGGTTGCTCATAAAGCAAACATCGCCTCAAAGATCTGAGAAGCCGATTGGGTGGTTGGTTCAAGGTTAGAGGTCAAGTTGGTTATCTCCGCAACCCTTTATCCTCATTGATGATGCGCCTTTGAAAGAGTTGACCTTTACTACACAAAGCAAGACAGAGCTCTGGAAATCCAGCTCCAGAACCTCAAAAAGAGATGATTTATTCAAAGAAAGACGCATATTCATAACCTGTGGCTAGGTTTATCCTTGGATGTCAAGCACGATGTGTATCTATTTCACTTGCCCTCCATATTTATTTTAATTAAAAAACTCCACAGAATATAGTTCTAGGGGATATCGATTATGAAAATCATTCCAACATCCTAATGTATAAAATTAGAGAGGTTCTGTTTATGAAGTGTTTTCTTCTGCTTTTTGAACTCGCAAGTAATAAATTATACACACTCACACAACTAGACTGAGAAGCCATATCTTTTTAATTTTCTAAATGCAATTCATTGCTCTGAACACGGATTCAAAACACTAATTAATTTGTATTTGATCATTTGCTCATTTTCACGGCATGACATGTGTAATTTTTCCTTTTAAACTTTGCACTGCGTGCACAAGTTTAATTAAGTGAAAACTCTCAGTATTATCGACATCGTGAATTGTAGGGCTTTTTAGAAAAATATGTTTTAACGCGACTGTGAGGGTATTCTCTCTCTCTCTCTCTCTCTCTCTCTCTCTCTCTCTCTCTCTCTCTCTCTCTCTCTCTCTCTCTCTCTCTCTCTCTCTCTCTCTCTCTCTCTCTCTCTCTCTCTCTCTCTCTCTCTCTCTCTCTCTCTCTCTCTCTCTCTCTCTCTCTCTCTCTCCACTCCCACAATTTGAAGCATAGAACACATTTGAAAAATTGGAGAGGAACGATTGCCCGAGGAGGTGTACATTTCCAGTTAATTTTTCATTGACCTGGGAAAAAGGATTGTGAAAGACCGTGGATAAGTTAAACAGTAATGAAAAATAGTTAATGCACCTTCATCTGCCACTGTAACTCAACGCTCTGCCATGCTGTACTGCCTCTACCTTAACCACCCTCCTATTTCCTCCTCTCAGCTACAGTACAATCACACTGCATGGGGGCTGGTTTCACAGACCCACATCAAGACCACTCCTCGACTAAATTTCTCTTTAATCGAGATTTAGGATCGTTTTAGCTTCATGGTGAAAAATTGGTCCGGTTCTATGGTTAATCTTAATTTTAAAAGTCCCAGTCACAGACATATTCAGAAGTATTGTATATAATCACAGGTAAATCAATGGTGAGGAAATTTACATTGAACTGAATTAAGCTTACTTTAGCCTAAATTAATCGGGGTCTATGAAACCATCCGTCTGTCTGTCTTACCTGTGTTTCAGGCAAGTCTGTTGTCTTTTAGTAGAGCAGTGTGGAAATGGTGGTATTTGTGTCTGTATTTCACATGGCAAAACCAGGGCAGATTTCAGAAAGGCCCCCTTGGTCAAGCTCCGCTAGCACGCCTCGAAGCTTGTATCATGGCAATAATCTCACCTGTATCTTGTTGTCACTAACATCTGACTACTTTTTGAAAAATAGGACACAAGAAACCGCTACATCAACTATCTGGCCACAACAAGACAAAACACTTTCTCAAAGTGTGTACGTGTGTCTGGATGTCCATTTAACTAGTTTGTTGTGGACTCCCATTGTTTCCTATAGCTGATAAGCACCAGTCAAACCATGGACATAAACTGCACAGGAAATGCACGCAGAGGACCTGTCCTACTTTGTGAAACCAAATGCTATGTTTCACTGAAATCATCATTCATCTAAATGTTTTCTAATGAATACACAGTCTACAGTATATCTCTGAATCAGCCAGGTCTCCTGTGATACAAGTCAGTATTCAACGTCCATCCATGTCTGAGGACGTCGGGAGATGATGTGTAAACCGGTCGCTGGGGGCAACAGTGAGTGCTGTTACCTTCAAGTAGGTTTGGGTTTTGCTAGGGCATTGTGGACGGGGATGGTGGATGGGTGTAAGCATCTGCCTCTGATTCCAAAGGTTTGAAGTCCAAATCCAGCGATAGAATGTTATTTTTGAGATTTTTGTTTTAAGCCTATCCTAAACCTTAACCCTTACCTTAACCATTCGGAGTTAATGCCTACCCTTAACCCTAACATTAAACATTTGGAGTTAATGCCTAAACTTAACCTTTAAACACTTCAAAATGTGGCATTTGCAACAACTTCAAAATTTTAATTTTGAAATGAATTCTGACGTGAGACTGTGAGAGCTAGTTGCTCTGTTTAGACCGTCCTCAGGTCACACTGAAACTCAAGTAGGCTACTGTAAAGACAATACAGTGTCAAACCACTACTCCCCTTTTCTCACTTTTATTATTTCTTCTGGAAAACAAAAAAAAGATGACAGAACGATTGGGTGAACCCATACTAGTAGGCCTGAATAGTTCATGTTAACTCTGTCAAACATCTCTTGGGTGAATCAGAATATGACTCATGATGCACTGTACAGTACGTATCCAATCTCCCTGTTTTGATCACTAACTGGTTTATGCTGAACCGAGCGACTGAACGCATTCATATCTCCTTCATTAGTTTCCGTATCGTAACTATCCTGACCTTCTCCTCCTCTTCATTAGAGCGTTTTCTCCCTCTATCTGCAGGACAAAGAGATGAAGGGGTCCTGGTTGGGCTGTGAGCCCAGGAAATCATTTAACAGGCCAATCAGAGTGCAGGAGCCTGATCTGACTGCAGCCATTATGGAAACCCGACCCGGGCCCGGCCCATCTATCATAGCCCCTTTTTAGTTTTAGACTCTCTACAAATTGAGCATCATCCTCCAACCCACAGTAGCCATTTTGGAGATGAATGGAGGCCGGCAGGCTGCAGTCACAGGATGGGAGTTGGGAGGTTGGTTGGGGGAGGTTGCTACTGCCGCCAACGGGAAAGACGAGAGAGCGGGAACGGACATGAAAATGACGTCCTTTGGTTTAGGGGGAGGCGATGGAGAGAAGCAGAAATAAATGAGCTTGGCTGATTGAAGGGGGGTTCCTAATTATTCTATCCACCCCCCTTTCCCTCCATCCCACCCTCCCTCGCTCTCCCCCTTCTCCTCTCCTCCGACCCCCAACCCCTAGTCCTCCAACTGAACACCTTCATAAAAAACCTCTTTCTTTTTATTCTTCCACTCATTCTTCCGTCTCTTTTTTTCCTTCGATCCTTGCCATCGGGGAAAACACAGGCCCTTTGTGCTGCGAATTGGTTTTCAGATGTTACTTTTTCTTTCTTTCATTCTTTCTTTAAGAACGCACGATTAAAATCACCTTGGTCGCTTAGCACTGATGCCTTTTGTCTTCCCCAGCCCCACTCCTGCTCCCAGTCACAGGGCTTACTGCACTACATCTAAGAGTTAGGATATAATAGGATCCCCACTCGTTCACTTCCTGAAACACCGGCCTACATATTTAGAAGCTTAAATACATGCATATGTATAAATTAAAGACCCAGAGCACTCGTCGGAGAGCTTTAACATAAAACCAATGTATAATTTTAACTTTTAAGAGGTTAATAGTGTAAGATGGAGTTTTGGCATGAGGACAAAGTGCAAGGCGTAGTCTGAACTGTGGATGTTTTACATAACCAAACATGACTGTGTTTGTTCAATAAGATGGGACTTCATAAAAGAAACAGAGTTGTGTCTGCTTTACCCTGACTCCAATAGAATAGACGACTGAACGCTTTCATATTCATTGCTATTGAATATTCAATGGTTTTGAGAGAATGAGGAAAGCAGTATTAGAGAAACAGCCATGAACCAGATGAACTTGAGTTGTACTGTTAAATTACCATTAAACCATGTTATGTGAGTCAATGGCGTCAAATCTGCTCAACAAATATCAAACAAGCACTGAGTTAGTTACTCATTGTGCTCATACTCAGACACATGCATGTGTGTGTCGTCTGTGGAAGAAAGGGGGGACTTACCTCCATTCCAACCCCATCTACCTTCTTCTGTCCTCCTACCTCTCTCTGTCCGCAAGGCATTGGAGCCGTTTCTGAGGAACATAAATCATAAACACACACAATTGAGATCATTACATACACACACGCACGCACGCACACACACACACACACACACACACACACACACACACACACACACACACACACACACACACACACACACACACACACACACACAGGTTTGAGGTGAACAGGAACAAGAAGAGCAGGAATCTTGCTTTCTCTCTCTCCTCTCTCTGCTTGACATGCCAAAGGGCTTGATTAACAGGCTGCTTTAATTAATACTCTCACAGTACTTAGTGCACAGACCTTACAATTAGCAATGGCCTAAAGAGTGTAATCACCTGAGCTCATCCTTGATCCTTATCCAGTCAGAGAGAGACAGAATGAGAGAGCAACAGAGAGATACAGAGAGAGAGAGAGACAGAGCACAACAGAGAGATATAGAGAGAGAAAGAGAGAGAGAGAGAGCGAGAGAGAGAGAGAGAGAGAGAGAGAGAGAGAGAGAGAGAGAGAGAGAGAGAGAGAGAGAGAGAGCGATAGAGAGAGAGAGAGATAGAGAGAGAGAGAGAGAGAGAGAGAGAGAGAGAGAGAGAGAGAGAGAGAGAGAGAGAGAGAGAGAGAGAGAGAGAGAGAGAGAGAGAGAGACAGATAATGCATTTCCTGCATGTGCGTGTATGTTTGAAATTACAACACGTCTCTTTATTTAGCAATTTCCAGATTTTCATCAGAGTATCCTGAAAATGATCCACTGAGTGGTTTCACTTCCCAACAACATTGAAATTACCCAACAGAGCCTCGAGAGCGATTATAGCCTGTTTACTACTAAATATGACCTCAACCTCAGAACCACCAAAGAATTCATATCAACACACACATACAGCACACACATACTGCACACACACACATATCTCTGAGAACTAATAACACAACTTCCCCAACAAAGTGATACAACACACAGAGAAAGACTGAGAATATGATGTGTTAAAATGGAATTAAAGCAGTATTTTGCAGATCAGCTAGGACAACATAAGAAATGGTGGTATTAACAATTGTGTGATTAGATAGACAGTAATGTATTGATGCATTCAGTATTGAGCACATAAAAGCATCAGCGCATCTTTAAATACTGTTTTTTTTTGTGTGTGTGTATATTTTTCTCGGAATGGCAAACAGCATGCTAGGAGAGGAAATCCAGAGTATTAATTACAAACTGATTAGCTGCTGCTTTTGTGGAAGGCTGTATCATTTAATTGAAGGGAAATAATGATCACAATTCCAGTAACTTCTAATTAGAAAAACAACTCAAATCTTATCGTGTCCCTGTGATGCATGGTAACACACACACTGAGAAATAAATGGGGTGATGTCGTACTTCTTTCCTGTGTGTGTGTGTGTGTATGCGTGCATCCATGTGTGTGTGTGTGTGAGTGTGCACGTGCTTGTGTACATGCGCTTGCTTGTGTGTGTGTGTGTGTGTGTATGACAGCCAGCCAAGTTTAAACGAAGCAAGCTGACTGGTGCGGATTACTTTGGTAGATATTGCTTGAGAATCAATGGCATGCCTTCTCAAAAGAGACATGACAATTACTGATCAGATAACCTCTGAAACGTATCAGAGCTGTTTCACTGTGTGTTTACACTATCAGACGCGCCATAAACAAACAGCAAAAATAAGAGGAACACGGGCAGATTTCATCTCAACTTTCCTGTCTTGGTGCTTATCACACACCACAAAACCAAACAGAGAAAGCTTGGATCAAAACCAAGAATCCAAGAACAATCTCCCACACACAAACACACAAATACACAAATACACAAACACACAAACACACAACTAACCTACAGAAATACACACACACACTCTTCCCAAATAACACATACATTCTTTCACTTCAGCGCTTTCATTTTTGGAAGAGGTTTGTTTTTATCTGGGTCTAGGGCGGACACAGAGCTATGACCTTACCTACAATTGTCTAACACTGTTTACCAACATAAACACTAGGATTACGGTAATATTTGCAATGGAATATTTCCATATTTTACAGAACAAGGAATTGGGTAACTCAGGATCTGCGAGTGTACAGATCACAGTAGGGGGGTTTTCACATGTATGACTCATGGTATGGCAGTTAGTCTGTCATTATTTTCAACTAAATAACATATCTTCTCTCAGGGCAATAAGATATTTTATGACATCATAAATGTGATGATTATTCAATGGGAATAGTGCCAAACACCAAGTGAATGGATGTTTCTGTATTCTCTCTGCCTGTATTGAACTTATTCATCTAGTTTTGGCATGGGCTTTATTAATGTTGAATAGCATTGATTTATCACCTCTGTCTAGACATTGATTTCTCCTTTCTTTCTCCAGGCACATCTGTACTGATCGGTTGTGTGTGTGTGTGTGTGTGTGTGTGTGTGTGTGTGTGTGTGTGTGTGTGTGTGTGTGTGTGTCTGTGTGTGTGAGAGTGTACTTGTTTTCCTACCTTATCAGGACCACAATGTCCTAAGAACTCACCCGAATGTCCTGACAAGATAGGGAAACAACTTTTTTGAAAAGTCAGGACTTGTTTCATGTCCTGAATTTGTTCAAATGCTATTTTAAGTTAAAGGTTTAGGGTTTTGGGGTTAAGGTTAGGGTTATGGTTAGGGTTAAGGTTAAGGTTAGGGTTAAGGTTAGGGTTAGGTTTAATGTTAGGTTTAGGGTTAGGGGTTAGGGAAAATTGGATTTTTAATGGTCAAACATTTTTACTCCTTAATAAGTCCTGAACTTTCACAAAAACAAAGGTGTGTGTGTGTGTGTGTGTGTGTGTGTGTGTGTGTGTGTGTGTGTGTGTGTGTGTGTGTGTGTGTGTGTGTGTGTGTGTCAGGTACGTTGATGTTGTTATTCATTGTCTTTAGTTGGGCTGTTGAAATAAGCATTATGTCATGCTCAGAATGTGGGTGGTAATCAGGGAAGACAGAGGTAAATTATGGGTTTTACAGGATTGGCAGACACACAAGGATTCCTGTGATTGAGTGGAGAGAGGCAGTAGAGTTTTATTTTTTATTGTTTATTTATTATGATTTATTTAAACAGCGAATCCCACTGTGACCAAGGCCTCTTTTGCAAGGGATCCCTGCATACAGTCATACAATTTTACAATATTTACAATTCCAACACAATAGAAACATAAATATTTACAAGCAATTTAAGAAAAGTAAGTTACAAACACGATCATGAAAAACAAACACATTCCTGATCAACCAGCCATCTGAACTTCCCTAGCGGCACCAAAACATCCAACCTTAGAGAGTTCTGGAGTTCATTAATCTACGAGACTTCAGAGAGGTCCAGCCTACTTTCTGATACAGAATGCAGTGAATGTCTACAGAACCTATCGCCGTAATAAAGCGTAGTGAGCTATGATAAACTGCATCCAATGGCTTCAATACAGTGGCAGCTAAATTCATATAGACAGTACCACCATAATCTAAAACTGGAATGAATGTCGACTGAATAATTTGTTTTCTGATATTTAACGAAAGGCATGCCCTATAGAGTGGTGAGGAGGAGGAGGAGATCCACGGACCCTTCGTGTCCAGAAGTAATTTAGTCATTTATTGTTGTCATTGCGCTCTGAAGTTTTCTCGTGTCAATCAACTCATAACATTACTGGATTACTCATTATATCATAAAGTCTGGTTTAATCAAAAAATACGATAGTCAATCACTACATACTGTATCCCATCGAGCCAAGAGGGGAGAGGCTGTCACAGTCCCAAGACCAGTCAGAAATGTCCAGCTAACCCTATGCCAATAGCGCTGGTGGATCTCACAACTGAACTTGGATCCGCGTTAAGTAGCAATGATATCCTTCGCCACCATTTTGAAGCTAGAAAAGATCTAAGCTGAGTGTTGATTAAAGATTCTAAAATGTTCGCTAGGCAAGATAGTTAAGAGATTGGGCGATAGATATTCATGTCAGAGGGGTCACCACCTTTGTGGAGAGGGAGCACAGCCTTCCAGACCCAAGGGATAGCACCTGAGATCGTTTTCTGATTTAAAATATGTGTCAATGATTCCACAATTAGGGGAGCAGAAAGCTGCAGCAAGAAAGGATCAAGCAAATCAGACCCAGTGTTTTTTTTTTTTTTTTACAACCATTTTAAGCAGGGCGTCTAGCACATCACAAGAGAGTTGTTGAAATGAAAATTAAGATTCACTAGAAGTTGAAGGATCTTCCATCCTGCCAACTAGAGGCTGGGAGAGGGTAGAGCAGTCGATTGACTGACCAGGGTCAATTAAACCACAATTTCTTTCAAATAAAAGGCCTGCAGAGATAAAGTGTTGATTAACACTAGAACCGCTAAAGCAGTCAATTGGACTGCTCATGAATTTTTTAAAAAGTATTACTCATTTTTTAAGTCTTGCCCCCCTCAGTCCTTGACTTTTCCTAAATAAGTCTATATAACACACTGTCGTTGTTAGAATCGTAATATCACAAGCAGAACCGGAGTTATAACCAGTTTTAGAAGAGCATGTCATTTTTTGAATGGTTTTCCCTTCATGTCCCTCCTCCCGACAGTAGGGCCTGCTCTGTTCTGTCTCCCGGCAGTTGAAGGTGCCTTAGCTAGTTGATAATCACCCCGATAATCACCTCTAAACTTAACCTAAACCATAGTCCACCGAATCCAAGCAGTCTTATCAGTCTACTCTGGCCTACTTGGAGTACACATTGAGAGTGTGTGTAATTTACAATGGCAAGAAGACCAAGACGAATGGATGCACATGTTACAAAATCTGAATAAAAACGACTCAGATGGTGGGGAAGAAATGAATCATGACATCTCTGATGATTATTCTTCCGATTTTGAGACTCAGCCTGAACCTACACCTCCGAGGCCTAAGCACAGAAAAGCCAGAACGGATGCGCACTGAGGAGTAGCACACACCACCACCAAATGAAATGGTGAGATAGGAGAGAGGAAGGGACAGCACCGTTTGGATAGAACAAGCCAGTGACAATGCTACGGGCTGATTATCAGCACAAAATGTAATCACTGAGAGAGCAGGCCCTACATCTCAAGCAACAAACTACATCAGCAGCTTTTGTTGTTTATGTGACATGGAAATGCTCCAACTGATGCAATTGCATGAAGAAGCACACCATGTAAGCACAACCTGACAATAATTGACTATTTTTGACTGCTGTCATATTGACACTTATATTCATTTTAATGCCTCTGTTGCTTTTGTGCTAATTTTCACTATTTATCAGGCACACTTGGCACTTATAATGATGTTTAGGCTACTGATGTTTTCCTTATTTGACCACACGTCTTGCTGACCGTGCGTCTTGGTGGTTGGGGTATTTTGTTTATTTTGTCGTTAAAAAAGTAAGAAAGGCACTCCACAAAAAAAAGGTATTGAACACTTGAATGTTTTTTTTGTTTATTTTCACGTAAAGCCTACAGTAACATAAACTAATGAAAATGCTATTGTGTTATGTTAAATATATATTTTTTCATATTCTAATGTTACCTAAGACCTTCATAAACACAACCAAATGATTATTTTTGCGATAGCATATATGAAATGTATTAATGACACTGTTAGAATGCTGCAGTCAGAATGACTGCTCATTAGCTTGAAGGGGGGTCCCTCGAGGCCCAGCGGTTCTAGTGTTAAAAGCATAACTTTTCTCATTTTTCTTTGTAAAGATGCTAGACCCTGACACAACTTGCTTAGGCAGTGAGGGAGATGAATTTCCACGCTTCAGTGCATTAATTGTTTTCCAAAATGTTGACGGATCACCAGCAGAGTCTGAAATAGAACTTAGAAAGTAGTATGATTTAGCTTTCTTAATTGAGGAGGTGCATATATTTCTCAATTGCCTTCACATAAGTGGTTGGGGGAAACATGTTTAAAATAAATATTTTGAAAAAATATTTATTTAGATGTTTTATTACAATGTAACATGTAACATTATCACAATGTAACATTACAGTAAATGGGGACAGTAGGTAATAAAAACACATAGTTAGAACTTGCTGATGTCCACAATCACTTCCTTAGCTCTTATTCAATGTGCAAAGATTATTACACTGCTCTGAAAACTCACCAAACTATTCCTGAGATATTAACCTATTAGAAACTATTTGAATATCAAACATCAACAAAATAAATTACACACACCGCAATGTGCTAATTGTGATGGGAATTGTGATGGTAGCCATTTTGAAGAACCAGAAAGAAAAAATTATATAATTGAAAAGCCCAGAATGGACATAACACAGTGGCAAACTAATGTCCATTACAGAAGACAAAAACGAATTGCTGTGTCTCAGGAGGATATTTGGAGGGCAGCAAAAATATATTTTGATATACCAAAACAACCCCATCTCTCTCTCGCTCTCTCTCTCTCTCTCTCTCTCTCTCTCTCTCTCTCTCTCTCTCTCTCTCTCTCTCTCTCTCTCTCTCTCTCTCTCTCTCTCTCTGTCTCTCTCTCTCTGTCTCTCTCTCTCTCTCTCTCTGCAGATGTGAATCACTTTCTCCCTCCACTAGAAGACACAGTACACCAGAAATGTGCTGGTATGATTCCAGGCAACTGGAGTATCCACCATTCCTCTAGATCTGGTTCTATATTTGGTACTGTTTTTGGGGGGAGGTTTAAGGGAGGAGGGAAGAGTGGGGGTTGGAGTGAGATTGGATGATTGGTCCAGGGAAAGTGTCTGGTTGGCCATCCCTGGCTGGAGGATTGATCTAGGTTGGCTATCCTTGGCTGAGAGGTAATCTGTGCTGGTGTGCTGAAAACAAACCGTGTTGTCACACACAGGGGAGCGCTTCCAAAAGGCCTGACATGTTATAGAATGGCCCTGGGTGTTGGACGGGATGAGGGAAATTGCACACACACACACACACACACACACACACACACACACACACACACACACACACACACACACACACACACACAAACGTGAAGTGAGATAAGAATATATACACACAATGCTCTCACACACATACTCAAACAAAACAACAGGCATATACTGAAATACATAGAGCCAAAGGTACATGTGGATACACACACACACACACGGCAGTGAGCTGGGATGCTGCGCCAGGTGGCAGGGGAGCCTCTCGGCTGAGAGAGAGAAGAGGAGAGGGTCTTGGCTGGCCTTGAAAGAGAGAGGCACAAGCGGCAGGCAGCGGCAGCGTTGGCCAGGGCCAGGTTTGGATCCGGCCAGGCAGGGTAGCCCTGGAGGGGTTTCCTGGGTCTGTAGGCAGGAGGGACGGTGTGACTATGGTGGGACAGCAGCAGGGCTGTGGTCAGCCCTCTGTAACAGAGAACCATGCTTCACTGTTCAGACCTGGACCTCTGTCTCACACACAGACTGACAACTCACAGCTGGAGCTAGGGCTGGGGCTAGGGCTGGGACTGGGGCTTAGAGGGGCTGTATTGTTCTCAGCACTGAGGAGGGCAGCTGTGTTGCTGTCTGGACAGGACCGTACAAATGCAAATGTAGCTACCTACCTCTAAGCAGCATGTACAGCATGGTTGGTTTAGGACAAATGCTCAGGTAATTAGCTTCACAACAGAACTACACTACCTGAGATGGGACTGTACAGTAGTCTAGGTGTGTTAGCACATACTGTACCTAGGCTAACTGTGATGATGTAGGCTACTGTGTCGCAGCAAAATGAGGTCATGTTTACAGCAATACAAAGACAATAGAGAGCTGAAGTCACCTGGGGAAGGTGGGCAGCCAAAAACGGTCCAAAAATCCCTTCTGAAAAGACCACACAAAAAATCCCTGCCCCTCAGAGCAACAAAAAAAAGATGCATCTAGTAATGAGGAGACCAAACAAAATCAATCTATTGGGTAAAGAGAGAAAGCAGGAGCGAGAGAAACCGAGAGAGAGAAATCGAGAGAGAGAAATGGAGGGAAGGAAAGAGGTGAATTAAAGCGGGGTGCTGGTGAGGTATTCTGTCTGTCTGGAGGAGGGGGGTAGAGAGGGGGCGCAGGCTCATGTAAGGTGAGCTGTGGGGCGTGTAAAGTGAGAGGAGGGCTATTTGGGTCATTTTCACATGGAGTCTGGCCTGACTCCAGGCCTGAGCAGGGGTAGAGAGGGGGCTGAGCAGGGGAAGACAGAGAGAGAGAGAGAGAGAGAGAGAGAGAGAGAGAGAGAGAGAGAGAGAGAGAGAGAGAGAGAGAGAGAGAGAGAGAGAGAGAGAGAGAGAGAGAGAGAGAGAGAGAGAGAGTATAGCAGAGATCCTCCTAATGGCCTAGCCTTTCACTAGGCCACACTGCACTGAGCCGTAATTGAAGGTAATTGTTGGGAAGAGCCTTCGCTCCACAGAGTCACACAGCTCACCCACTGTTCCCCAGCCTGAGATGGACAGGTTGGGATGAGAGAAGGGAGCGAGGGAGAGGGGGACCGGGGGGAAAAGAGGGCATTAGGGGATTGCGTTACCCCCCAACCTTCACCATCCCTGACTGTCCTACATGCCATTTGTCTGGTCGCACAATTGGTGTAATTGTGTACCCGCTAAATGGAGCAGGGGCTGCAGCTTCTTCGGTGGGCAGGCTCGGATGACAGACAGACATAAGGAGAGAGAGCGAGAGAGAGAGAGAGAGAGCGAGAGAGAGAGAGAGAGAGAGAGAGAGAGAGAGAGAGAGAGAGAGAGAGAGAGAGAGAGAGAGAGAGAGAGAGAGAGAGAGAGAGAGAGAGAGAGAAGACTAGTGTCTGTATGACCCCAAGCTGTTGGGAAACCAAAACTCTTCCACTATTGGTTGATGGCAACCTAGTATACAAATGATGTACTATTCTCTGAATTAATGCAATATAAATGACTGATTACAGTAATTATTGATTTTAATCATTTCCAGGGATAGAGTATGTGTTCTAAAACGTGCATCAACGTGCTATGGTGGAGGTGCTGCATATAATCGGGGCTGTGTGCGCGTGTGTGTCTATGTGTGTGTATGTGTGTGTGTGCTTGTGTGTGTGTCTCACACAAAGGGGGAGAAATCACCTTCCTTCCCCACTTTGCCTACTCTCCTTGGTTGGATGGGTTTAGCTGGGTGAGCGCACTGGAGCAGGAAATCCAGATTCCCAGCCTATCAGAGAAATAGCACATATGACTTCCTCCGACTAAGACGGCCTAATCACTACACTGCCAACCGCTAACTCTCCACCATCCACCATCACCACCGGCCCACAGATTGAGTCCTGAGCCCAAATCACAGCTCTTCTTTACCACTAAAATGATTCCTCTATTGGCTTTTCCTCCCCTAAACCTGGTGAAGCTAATGTAAGGTCATGTAAAAAAATATATAAACTAGCGCATGTCAGTACTGAAACTAAATGGGATTCAAAGATGAACTGGACAGAAGAAAAAAAATCAAGCCAATTATCTACACAAACTACTGTTCTCATGCAGATAGAGCAGCGGAGAAGGATGAATCTGAAATGTGTTATGCAGAGTGGAGTGTCTAAAGTCTGATAGGAGGAGAGTTAGGGATTGCTTCAGTCAGGGGTATTAGAGGCAATGAAAAAGACCAATCATCTTCATCTCTGTTACTAGTGATTTTCTCCTTCTTCTAAATAACTTCTCCCTCTCTTTTCTTTTCAAACCTTTTCGGCTTAATGACATTGTATCTCAGACCCGGGGTCCCCTGTTACTAAGAGAATGAGGGGCTTACGCCACGTACACACACATCAGTACAAGTCCCCCATAATTAGCCAGACGAAATGAACTTTAATTCTTTATTTTCCTGACTCTTTAGATTTCGAGGCCATAATTACTGGTCTAATTAAAAGTCCCAATCAAATCTGTTGGATTGCCGACTCTCAGTGAAAAGAAGGTGCAGGAGAAATTTGACCTTAATCCTCCAGCCTCTCCCCTCGCTTGCCTCTAGTTCCCGAGCCCTTCTCACACCCCCTCCACCATCCCTCCCCCCTTCTCACACCCCCTCCTCCATCCCTCCCCCCTTCTCACACTCCCTCCATCCCTCCCCCTCCTAACACCCCCTCCTCCATCCCTTCCCCCTTTTCACACCCCCCTCCTCCATCCCTCCCCCCTTCTCACACCCCCTCCTCCATCTCTCCCCCTTCTCACACCCCCTCCTCCATCCCTCCCTCCTTCTCACACCCCCTCCTCCATCCCTCCCCCTTATCACACCCCCTCCTCCATCCCTCCCCCCCTTCTTCACACACACTTCCTTTACATTCCAACCCAGATGCCGGAAAAGACAAACCCAAAAAATGTTCTCCCTCGCTCTCTCTTCATAACGTGTAATATATTATAGTACCATTATGTTCCTTAAAAACTCATTACAGCGTTTGAAATGGGAATCTCGGAAAGGGTGTTTAAAAAGTGCCTCTTCCGCATTGTGCCGAGGAGGGAGAGACACATCGAGGGACGTGGCATGCAATTAAAGAGCAGAATGGATTAGTTTTCCTTTTTAAAAGTTATTGAGACACAATGAAGTGAGAGGCTTTCTCTTTTTCTCACTTCGTCTCCTCCAGACACCTCATCTGTACTGATGCCTTCCCTGTAAGCCCCTTTCCTCTCACCCATCTCTTATAGTGACAGGATGCATGTCACACTGTGGTTAAGGAGGAAAACCTTTGGCCCCTCGACTTCTGAAAGTGGAGAGATAGAATGAGCGAGAGAAAAGAGGTGTGAGGGGGCGGTTGACTTTGTAGGTCGAGGTTGACGTGGTTTAGACTAGAATGGAATTAGTCCGAGACAAACATGTCATGAGGGAGTTTAAGAAGAGACATTACATTAATAACTCTCTTAACACCCATTAAGAATGTTCACTAAGAATTGTGTTGCATATAAGAATGACAAAATCCGCAAAGTTTGCATTGAAAGAATAGAGAGACTCCTAGCTCAGTACTAGCTTCAGCTAGGACACAGTAGAAGCATGGCTAACTATTTCAGTTGGTAAGTCAGGTGTGCCATTGCAAACAAAACAAAAGAATCAGCAGCCAAAGATGTCACGTAACAAATGAAAGGCAAGAACCTTTGATCGCTGTCTGTCTCCAGATACGTGTGTATGAGAAAGAGACAGAGAGAGAGAGAGAGCGCAGAGGAAGATATCCCACCTGTAGATAATGTGTGATAGAGCGATCAACATTTATTCTCCCAGCGTCTACCTCGCCCTCCTTCTCAAGGGTGGGCCTCGATGACTTCCTCCGTGAGCCGCTATCGTTCCCCGCTAACGTACGCTACCGCATAAAATGTCCTGAGGAATTGGAATTTGCTAAATCAAAGAACCACGGCCTATGATCCACGTAGCCACTAATATCATCCTGCATAGCCTTAAAACGCAATGCACGGCTTACGATTAAAAGCCAAGCATATATTAAATTAAACAATTTTACACCTAACCCCCCCTTTCATCGGGCCAGGTATGTGAAATCATATGATAATGAGGTTCGTTTAGAGTCGTCCCTGTACGGTGCAGTTACGTTGGACTGCTAATCCAAACCCAGCTCCTTTCTACACTTGAAAGCCCCAGCAAGCCTGATCTGCATGCAGCGGAATTCAAATGATGTCAATGGAAATGGAAAGGCATCACCACACCAAATCACATAATGGAAATCCAGAAGAGACAGCGTAGCCCTCATGGCCTTTCCCATTCTCTACAGATCGCTTTGCCTCCTTTAGTTATACTATCAGTTGAGGTACAATGGTGACATGAGGGTGCTAAGTAAGTGAGAGAGAACGGCCTCACGAACGCATAGGCCCTACTTTCACACACACACACACACACACACACACACACACACACACCACACACACACACCCACACTACACCTCCACTCCCCCACAACATCCCTCCACCATAACCAATCTCCTCCATCCCTCCTGCCAGTCCCTTCACCGCGGCAGAGGGGCCTAATCACTCACGCTGTATCCTAACCAAAACAAAATGGTGCCAACCAGTAGCTTTTAGCCGTGTTTACACTCTACCTCTTCCTCCTCGTCTCCTTCTCCTCCCCTGGCGGCCCGCAGCATGGCGGGCGGCGAGGCTGGGTGATTAATTTGGGCCGTGCAGACAGGTAAACACAGGCCTATTTACACGGCCTTACAGGCTGCTGTATTTATACTCAGCACCACTAAGCTTCAGATAGAATATCCTCAAAGCTTCCAATCTGTTTATTTATTTTACTGCTCCTGCTGGATTCTGGATTATGACACCCTCTCTAGATACCTTGCTCTCTTTGTAACTCCTACCGTCTGTCACGACTTCCGCCGAGGCTGCCTCCCCTCCTTGTTCGGGCAGGTTTCGGCGTTCGTCGTCACCGGTTTACTAGCTACTGACGATCTCATTCTCATCACTCCACTTGTCATGTCTTGTCTTGTCAATCACACACACCTGGTGTTCATTCCCCTAATTAGTATGTGTAGAAGTGTTCCCTCTGTTCCCCTTGTCTTTGTGAGTGATTGTTTCATTGTGAGAGCGAGTAGCTCGGTTATTGCCAAGGTGGAATATTTTCCCTTGTGATAGTTTCCTTTTTGACGCTTGTTGCGTTTTATTTATGTAAACGGAATCAACTCTGGACTTCGGTGTTTTACCTCATGCGCCTGACTCCTTCATTCACACCTCATCACAGAATCACTCACCCGCTGAATGGAGTCAGCAGGAGAAGTCTGCATGCCTGGAGTTGTGGCAAGGGTCCAGGAGCATTCCTCGATGCTGGCCAGCTTGGGGGAAGCGATGGATCAGGTTCTTCAGGTAGTACAACGCCTGCAGAGGAGAGGACCCGCTCTATCGAGACCAGCTGGTCAACCGGATCCAGCCACCTACACCCCAGCCCCTGGAGGGATCCAGATATCCCGGCCACCGGCGTTTGATGGGACGGCAGCGCGATGTAAAGGATTTCTGCTCCAAATAGAGTTGTATTTCTCCAGTATCAGACCGGCGCCACTGGAGCGGGAGAAGGTATCTGTCCTCGTTTCCTGCCTTTGTGGGAGAGCCCTGAAGTGGGCCAACACGGTGTGGAATGAGGGAGGTGCCGCGTTGGAGGACTACGGGGAGTTTGCTCGCCTCTTTCGGGCCGTTTTCTATAACCCGCCTGAGGGTCGAGAGGCGGGCGAACGACTGGTCCATCTGAGGCAGGGGACGAGGACCGCACAGGACTACGCGCTGGAATTCCGGACGCTGGCAGCGGGGTCCGGGTGGAACGAGCGGGCCCTGATCGACCATTTACGGTGCCACCTAAGGGAGGACGTCCGACGGGAGCTAGCTTGCCGTGATGCCATGCTATCGTTCTCCCAACTGGTAGACATGGCCATCCGGCTGGACAATCTGCTAGCAGCCAGAGGACGTCCTGGTAGGGGTCTGCCCATTCCCACTGCGGACGACTCTGAACCCGAGCAGATGGAGCTGGGGGGAGCCGCCGGTCGAGAGAGCGCAGGAAGACAGCGACAGTGCCACTCTGGTGGCACGAAGGGACAATCCACCTCACGTCGCAGTCAACGTTCCTTTGGGTCTGGAGGCGGTAGGCAGGGTACTCACGCATCACCCCAGGTAACGAACACCCAAACTTGTTCAGAGCCCTTTGCGGCGCACTGTACCTTATCTATCTCCTTTCCCGATTACCCGGTAGTTTCCCAGTGTAAGAAGCTAGTCGATTCAGGCGCAGCTGGGAACTTTATAGACAGGGCATTTGCACGCCGTCAAGGCACTTCATTGGTTCACCTATCCATTCCACTCCCCATCAGAGCACCTGATAGTCGACCATTAGGGTCCATGATTACACAGGAGACGCATGTTGAGCAGATCACATTTTTGATTATTGAGTCTCCTGCTTACCCTGTAGTCTGAGATATTCCGTGGTTAGCCCTTCACAACCCCCATTTTTCATGGCCGCAGAGGGTTCTTACGGGGTGGTCGCGTGAGTGTCCGGGTAGGTGTCTAGGTGTTTCCGTTGGTGCGACCACGGTGGAAAGTCCAGACGGTAACCCCACCGTGCGCAATCCCCCGGAATACCATGATCTGGCGCTTGCGTTTTCCAAGACGCAAGCGATTAAATTACCACCTCATCGGGAGGGGGATTGCGCGATAAACCTTCGGGTAGATGCTGTACCTCCCAGGAGTCATGTGTATCCCCTGTCGCAGGCTGAGACGAAGGCTATGGAAACATACGTCACCGAGTCCCTGCACCAGGGGTATATGCATCCCTCCACTTCACCTGCTTCCTCGAGTTTCTTCTTTGTGAAGAAGAAAGATGGCAGTTTACGCCCGTGCATTGATTATCGACCACTGAATAAGGTGACGGTACGATTTAGTTATCCTCTTCCCGTCATTCCTTCAGTGATTGACTCAATGCATGGGGCCCGTTTTTTCACCTAATTAGACCTCAGGAGTGCCTACAACCTGGTGCGTATTCGGGAAGGGGATGAGTGGAAAACAGCCTTCAGCACAACATCGGGGCATTATGAATACCTGGTGATGCCCTACGGTTTGATGAATGCTCCATCCATTTTCCAGTCCTTTGTGACGAGGTGTTTAGGGACATGCTTGATCGTGGTGTGGTGGTCTACATCGATGACATCCTGGTGTATTCCGCTACGCGCGTCGAGTATGTGTCCCTGGTTCGCAAGGTACTGGTCCGACTGCTGGAAAATGATCTTTATGCCAAGTGTTACGAACCGCTGGTGAGCTAAGCTCACTAGCAGGCATAGTATGAGCGATACCTAACCTCGCTGTTTCTGCCTCTAGTTCCATATTACGCATCTCTCCAGTTCCATCTTACGCGTCTCCAGTTCTTGATCAAGCTTCTCTCCGCGTCTCCAGTTCCATCTTACTGCGTCTCCTGTTCTGCCTCTAAGCTTACGCGTCTCCTGTTCTGCCTCTAGCTTACGCGTCTCCTGTTCTGCCTCCTAGCTTACGCGTCTCCTGTTCTATCTAGCGTCTCCTGTTCTGCCTCTAGTTCCATTTCACGCATCTCCAGCTTGTCTTCTGCCTGATTTGTGCCCGCTCTTCCGCCTCTATTTGGAGCCGTGTCGAGCGGACATCCATCCTGGCATCACTGTCAGTCAGTGGGGAGAGTGGGTCATAACGGGGCAATGTGGCTGGAGCCTTAGCCTCGTCCTCAGACACTGATGGGCTTACAGGAACAGCAACCACTCCCCTACAGGAGCAGCAGACTCAGGCGGCGGTAACTCAAGCCACTCGCTCGTTTAACAATATCGCTAACACTACTTCCCTAACTTCTGCTTTCACTAAACCCCCTCGGTATGGGTACAGAAAAGTGGTCAGCCAAAGCCTGTAGATCCACTCTACGGCAATTATCAAAAACCTCCCACGTAGGGTTTTCCAAAAATGCCTCCAACTCAAAAGTAGCCATCCTACTAGCAACACGAGCCGTCGACTACTGAACACACAAAAAAAACAGGTAGTTACAGCTGCTAAGCTCAACACTGAACCAGACACTAACTAATTTACATGAGTAGCATGGGATAGATAGGATCCCCGGACGAGCCCCCACTTTATGTTACGAACCCCGTGGCTCTAAACATCTAGGGTGGATGGACATGAGACCCGTAACATAAATTCATGTAAATTATAAGTGTGACATGGAATAGTGAGAACAAATAAGACACAACTACCATGAACTACCGTCAAACACAAAGTGTTTATTTATGAACACACGGTAAGGGTTTGGGAAAAAAGGGCTGAGCAGGACCCAAGAAATGAAACAATAGTGTAAAACCCCCTAAACTGATCTAGCCTGCCTAAAGAACCGCTAGGCTACTGCTACCATACAAAAATACAGTGGGTGGTCCGCTCAGGTCTAACTGGTGTTTATAGACAGATTTCGTCCTACGGGTAATGTACGCCCAAGGGCATCTAGCTTAAACCCCCCTTTTCCCAAAAAAACACACAAAGCTACTAAACAGGGTAATCATCAACTAGCGAGTACACAACACACAGGACACCACCGTGTCCATACTCACATATGGCAAAAAGTCTCTCTCTCTCAACAAACACAAGTCTGGTTTTTATAAAATGGGATGTGTGATTGAACAAACGAATAACAGGTGGTGCAATTAACAGGAATGTTCACTGATTGGTCCAATCAGCAGACACCTCAACGACCACCAATCAGGAACATACAGGACACCTGTGATTAGGGCAGAAGGAGAGAAACACACAAAAACACAGGATACCTGTATCCGTAACACCAAGGCAGAGAAGTGTGAGTTTTTCCAGCAGTCAATATCCTTCCTCGGATACCACATTACTACCACAGGTGTGGAGATGGAGGGAGATCGCATTTCAGCCGTCCGTAATTGGCCGACTCCAACCACGGTGAAGGAGGTGCAGCGCTTCCTTGGCTTTGCCAACTACTATCTGAGGTTTATTCGGGGCTTTGGCAAGGTCGCAGCTCCCATTACCTCCTTGTTGAAGGGTGGGCCGTCCCAGCTCCGCTGGTCTGCTGAGGCTGATTTGGCCTTCAGTAGATTGCGTGGTCTGTTCACCTCCGCCCCGGTACTGGCTCACCCCGATCCATCACTACCATTCGTAGTGGAGGTGGATGCGTCCGAGTTAGGGATAGGTGCTGTCTTATCCCAACGCTCGGGCACGCCACCCAAGCTCCGCCCCAAGCCTTCTTTTCGAAGAAGCTCAGCTCGGCGGAGCAGAACTACGGCGTTGGTGATTGGGAGCTGCTGGCTGTTGTCCGAGCTTTGACGGTGTGGAGGCATTGGCTCGAAAGGGTGAAACACCCTTTCCTCGTCTGGACAGACCACCGTAACATTCGGGCAGCGAGGAGGCTGAATCCTTGTCAGGCCAGGTGGGCCCTCTTCTTCACCCAGTTTGATTTCACACTCTCATACATTCCGGGTACGAAGAACATGTAGGCAGACACACTGTCTCGGCTGTATGACACAGAGGAGAGGCCCAGCGACAACACCCCCATACTCCCGGCCTTGTGGCGCCGGTAGTATGGGCGATGGACGCGGATATAGCGCAGATCCATCTCCACCGCAGTGTCCAGCTGGGCTGCAGTACGTGCCTGCGCTTATCCGTGATCGTCTGATCTACTGGGCACACACGACACCCTCCTCTGGTCATCCAGGTATCGGTCGTACAATGCGCTGCCTGACCAAGAAGTGCTGGTGGCCTACCTTGGCTAAGGACGTGAGGGTGTATGTTTCCTCCTGTTCAGTGTGCGCTCAGAGTAAGGCACCTAGGCACCTCCCAGCGGGTAAGATACAACCTTTACCAGTTCCACAATGACAATGGTCTCACCTTAGTATTGATTTTCTTACTGATCTTCCCCTCTCCCAAGGTAACACCACTATCCTGGTTATTGTGGATCGCTTTTTGAAGTCCTGCCGCCTCCTTCCTCTGCCCGGTCTCCCCACGGCCCTACAAACTGCGGAGGCTCTGTTTACTCACGTCTTCCGGCACTACAGGGTACCAGAGGATATAGTGTCCGACCGAGGTCCCCAGTTCACGTCTAGAGTCTGGAAGGCATTCATGGAACATCTGGGGTTTTCGGTCAGCCTGACCTCTGGATTTCACCCCGAGAGTAATGGGCAGGTGGAAAGGGTGTATCAAGATGTGGGTAGGTTCCTGTGGACCTACTGTCAGGACCGGCCGGGGGAGTGGTCAGTGTTCCTGCCATGGGCAGAATACGCTCAGAACTCTCTCCGCCACTCCTCCACTAACCTAACACCCTTCCAATGTGTTATGGGTTACCAACCGGTCCTGGCACCGTGGCACCAGAGCCAGACCGAGGCTCCTGCGGTGGATGACCGGTTTCGGCGCGCGGAGGAGACTTGGGACGCTGCCCACGTTCGCCTCCAGCGCCGTGCGTCGTCAGAAGGCGAACGCTGACCGCCACCGCAGGGAGGCCCCGGTTTTCGTACTGGGGGATCGGGTGTGGCTCTCGACCCGGAATCGATCCCTCCGCCTGCCCTGCCGGAAGCTGAGCCTGCAGTTTGTGGGGCCGTTTAAAGTCCTGAGGAGGATAAACGAGGTTACATACAGGTTGTTTCTCCCCCCTGATTACCGTATTAACCCCTCATTTCATGTGTCTCTCCTCAGGCCGGTGGTAGCTGGTCCGCTCCAGGAGTCTGAGGTGCGGGAGGTTCCTCCACCTCCTCTGGACATCGAGGGGCCCCGGCGTACTCGGTCCGTACCATACTGGATTCGAGGCGTCGGGTGGGGTCCTTCAGTATCTCGTGGAGTGGGAGGGGTACGGTCCGGAGGAATGGTGCTGGGTCCCAAGGAGGGACATCCTCGATCCCTCCCTGTTGAGGGATTTCCACCATCGCCATCCGACTCGCCCTGCTCCGCGTCCTCCTGGCCGTCCCCGAGGCCGGGCACTGCTGGAGCCGCGCATCAAGGGAGGGGGGGTACTGTCACGACTTTCCGCCGAGGCTGCCTCCCCTCCTGTTCGGGCAGGTTTCGGCGTTCATCGTCACCGGCCTACTAGCTACTGCCGATCCCATTCTCATCACTCCACTTGTCATGTCTTGTCTTGTCAATCACACACACCTGGTGCTCATTCCCCTAATTAGTATGTGTATAAGTGTTCCCTCTGTTCCCCTTGTCTTTGTGAGTGATTGTTTCATTGTGAGAGCGAGTAGCTCAATTGAGCTACTCTTCCATTTGTTATTGCCAAGGTGGAATATTTTCCCTTGTGATAGTTTCGTTTTTGACAAACACTATTCCAATTTCATCAAACAGTATAGCATGTTTAAGATATCAAACCTTATGTCTTCCCTTTAATGTCACATGTCAGGAACGGATCACTTGAGCTGTCTGAGAATATCATGACCTTCATGCCTAACTGAGTGACTGAAGTGTTTGACAGTTTGTAGGACATACTGTCTCACCTCCACCCTCCCCGTCCCTCCCAGCTATAGGTGCTCATGGAGGTATGGTAGTTATGTGTGCTCAGACACACCATGTGACGCAGACATGTCAGGAGTGACAGTGTTCCCGTAGTGCGTGCTTCTCATCTCATTACCGAGGGAAAATTAGAGTCAAAGGGTAGCTTTAAAGATGGTATACACACACCAATGTATGTCACATGTAGTCACAAACAAACGTACATGGACGCACGCACACACACACAAACATGTTCACACATCCATGGCATGCCCATCCTCCCCTCCTCCCTCTCTCTACGCTCTATATGTTGTACATTCAGAAACTCCCTTCTAGCCATACCTGACATTCCTCCCTGCTCTTCAGTCACGTAAGCCGTGTAGCCCCACCCTATTGCCTTTACCTGGGGGTCACTACAGGGAAACTAGTCCACAGGTGAGATCTAGGCCTCACGTGACTACTCAAGCACTGACAACCCTCCCTCTGCCCCGTTCCAAACCTATAAATCAAACTTTTTCCCATGGCCTTTCTGTAGCCTATTTGACTTTGCAGAACTGAAAGGTTGGGAGATGTTGAAGCATGAGGGAAACTTGAAACATAACAGAGGCCTCGGTGGAGCTGTTACTATTCTTTCAGGTCTTTGTCAAGTAGGAAGAGTAAGGTCAGAGGGATGGGTTTGGAATCAGGCTCTGGTCTACAGTGTTTTGTTGGCACGTTTGATTTGCAGAGGAGAAAATGATTTCTTAACTAGTTGCTGTTGAATGATTCTGATCAGTATCATTTTATCTGCCCTGTATGGAGACCTCTAATCCTTTCAATTATCTGCTGTTTGATTTTCAGCAATCTACCCCTACCATCCCTTACTCTATCCATACTAACATTGAGTGTGTGCTTTCTGGAAAAGACTGTCCAACCAGAAGGCATGTTAATATTATAATCTACAATCCTAATATCTTTTTAGCGTCTGAATCGAAAGTGATTAGAGTGAATGTTAGTTATGAGATTGTTAGTATTCAGAAAAGCAGCAGGAGGAAGCAGATCAGTGAAATCCTCTCATACAAGACGCCAAATGGATTCCACACACACACACACACACACACACACACACACACACACACACACACACACACACACACACACACACACACACACACACACACACACACACACACACACTAATTGAATTATTAGACTGGAGAATTCAAGACTGCAATGCATGCTTTAAAGGTTTATGTATAGCAAACATATCATACAACATTTTTTTTTCTCAGTGGTGAATCCCAATCTGCCTTTGGCAGGGATAATTACTTATCAGTTGTACAGCTCTTTAAATGGGAGGAAAAACACAGGCTGTCTGTTTGTATGGGGATTTTTATTCTTCCCGCACACAAGTAGATTTGTCTATTATCTGCAGTGGGTTTACAGGACTCATCTGCAGCCATGAAGCTACAAGGTCAGGAGGGAGGTTGGTCTATGGCAGAGTAAACCTGACTTTAGTCAACCAGCTAAAATAAACCTGACTAGAATAAACCAGATTATTTTATTATTGGCTAGAGCTAACTTGAGAAAGCAACAACCACAAGTGCACCTCACACTGATGCAGATCATCATCATCATCATCATCATCATTATCACCGTCACGACCACCATCACCAGAGGAACATATCCACTATAAGCGTCATCACCATCATCATCATCATCATCACAGCACCGCCATCCTGCTTAGTCTATCACATTAAAGACAGAGTTAGATGGGGGTCATCTGCTCTGTATGCAGAGACAGTGCAGTTAGCCTAATGTCGTTCTTCACAGCCTCTCCCTAATCATCCAGCCTTCTGACAATGTAATTATGGAAGTGTCCAGCACCGCGGTGAGCAGGGGAATTATAATTATTTACTGGGTAGAGACAGCGGACGGCCCAGCCACCTCAACCTCCCTCACTGCATCCCAAATCATCTAGACAGGAGGGCCGCTCCCCAGCCACTCACATACAGTGACAGCAGCATCATTTATGAAATACATCATTACTACAGAGAGAGAGGGGGAAGGAGGTAGAGAGGGAGAGAGAGTGCTCAAAGGAAGATATCCACACACCAGAAAATACAAAAGACCATTTAATATTATAGGAAAGTGACAGTTCTTCAATAAACATCCAGTACTCCACAACAGTCAGAGAACCAAATCCAAAACCCAGAGTTAGTTGTCTTCCTCCTCTCTACTCCAAAAGGCAGGAGGAGGAGAGGTGTAGCTGCATCTCTCTTATCTGTGTGTGTGTGTGTGTGTGTGTGTGTGTGTGTGTGTGTGTGTGTGTGTGTGTGTGTGTGTGTGTGTGTGTGTGTGTGTGGGAGTAACATGTACAGTGAGGGAAAAAAGTTTTTGATCCCCTGATGATTTTGTATGTTTGCTCACTGACAAAGACATGATCAGTCTATAATTTTAATGGTAGGTTTATTTGAACAGTGAGAGACAGAATAACAACAAAAAAATCCAGAAAAACACATGTCAAAAATGTTATAAATTGATTTGCATTTTAATGAGGGAAATAAGTATTTGACCCCTCTGCAAAACATGACTTACTACTTGGTGGTAAAACCCTTGTTGGCAATCACAGAGGTCAGACGGTTCTTGTAGTTGGCCTCCAGGTTTGCACACATCTCAGGAGGGATTTTGTCCCACTCCTCTTTGCAGATCTTCTCCAAGTCATTAAGGTTTTGAGCCTGACGTTTGGCAACTCGAACATTCAGCTCCCTCCACAGATTTTCTATGGGCTTAAGGTCTGGAGACTGGCTAGGCCACTCCAGGACCTTAATGTGCTTCTTCTTGAGCCACTCCTTTGTTGCCTTGGCCGTGTGTTTTGGGTCATTGTCATGCTGGAATACCCATCCACGACCCATCTTCAATGCCCTGGCTGAGGGAAGGAGGTTCTCACCCAAGATTTGACGGTACATGGCCCCGTCCATCGTCCCTTTGATGCGGTGAAGTTGTCCTGTCCCCTTAGCAGAAAAACACCCCCAAAGCATAATGTTTCCACCTCCATGTTTGACAGTGGGGATGGTGTTCTTGGGGTCATAGGCAGCATTCCTCCTCCTCCAAACACGGCGAGTTGAGTTGATGCCAAAGAGCTCGATTTTGGTCTCATCTGACCACAACACTTTCACCCAGTTCTCCTTTGAATCATTCAGATGTTCATTGGCAAACTTCAGACGGGCCTGTATATGTGCTTTCTTGAGCAGGGGGACCTTGCGGGCGCTGCAGGATTTCAGTCCTTCACGGCGTAGTGTGTTACCAATTGTTTTCTTGGTGACTATGGTCCCAGCTGCCTTGAGATCATTGACAAGATCCTCCCGTGTAGTTCTGGGCTGATTCCTCACCGTTCTCATGATCATTGCAACTCCACGAGGTAAGATATTGCATGGAGCCCCAGGCTGAGGGAGATTGACAGTTCTTTTGTGTTTCTTCCATTTGCGAATAATCGCACCAACTGTTGTCACCTTCTCACCATGCTGCTTGGCGATGGTCTTGTTGCCCATTCCAGCCTTGTGTAGGTCTATAATATTGTCCTTGACATCCTTGGAGAGCTCTTTGGTCTTGGCCATGGTGGAGAGTTTGGAATCTGATTAATTGATTGCTTCTGTGGACAGGTGTCTTTTATACAGGTAACAAACTGAGATTAGGAGCACTCCCTTTAAGAGTGTTTATCACTGTTCAAATAAACCTACCATAAAAAATATAGACTGATCATTTCTTTGTCAGTGGGCAAACGTACAAAATCAGCAGGGGATCAAATACTTTTTTCCCTCACTGTATAATCGAATCAGGACACACAAGGTCTCTGCTCCAGGTGCATTATTGTATTTGAGTGTAAAGCAGAGAGGAGGAAGCAGAGAGATAAGCAGTAGTATTGATCTGATGCTCTGATTGTCATTGCTGCCTGCCTTCAATGGCTAATCTCATTTCACACGGGTCAGTGGGAAGAAAGAGGAAGGGGCCACACGTTTACCCACAGCTAATTGACTAATTGTTTTCAACGTGTGCGGAAGAGCCGCCTGATAGCGTCAGATGAGAAATCGTTTCTCCGAGCTGTTTGTCGACATGGCAGATAATGATTATGATGTGAGAGGTGATATTATTTTGAAAAACAAAACAACTCTGGAGTGACAAGGGTGGAAATTTAAACTAATTGTCCACTAAGGTATTTCTGAGGATGGTTATCAGTAATGCACAAACTTTTACTCACACAAATTTCACAAAACCCCACCAGACTTACAGTACCTATTACTACACAGAGCATCAGCATCATTGTGGCTGGGGTGCAGGCCTGTATGACACTGAGTAGTTATGGGCATCTGATTGAAGAGGGATTCAGAGAAATGGTCAACTTCACTTCATATACTTTATGTATAATTCTCCTCACTAGTACTCCTTGTGTGAAAATTACCTTAGTACAATAAATCAACAGGTTTTTTTCATATTCAGAGGATAACTTAGCATCTCCAACCCCAGGACTGCAGACAGACACAGACAGACAGACAGACAGGCAGACAGACAGAGAGACAGACAGGAGAGATTGATGCAGGGAACACAGCACACTAGTTTTCATTAACCAAGGCCAAACATCTCCTGGCATATCTCTGACACCACTAGGTCTGTCTCCGTGCCCCATCTCTCTTCCTTCCCTCTCTCTCTTCCCCTCTGTTCCTCCCAGCAGCCAGAGATGAAAAATTGTGTGCTTTTGTTTATTTGCCACCGATGCAAATGCGACCACGGCAGGATTAGTGAGTTTTCCATCTCATGCTGATAGCGGTGGGAAGAAAGAAGGGATTTCTTATGCAAAAAAAATTCTCTGCCTCCCTCGCTATGACAATTGCAATACATCACTTCATAGACAGTTTTTAATCTGTTTCAAACCAACCACACTTTGAACTGCTGGGAAGCCGAGATATACAACTGTGGGGTACGTGAGCTGTGTGTGTGTGTGTGTGGGGGGGGGGTGCATATGAGCTGGTGTGTGGTGTGTGTGTGTGTGTGTGTGTGTGTTTGCCTGCACGCCTGTGTGTTTTCCTTTGATTAATCTTTGCAGTCTTTTTAAGCTCAGTGCTGACACAGCACAGAGATCTCTCTCTGGCTAACTTTGTCTCTGCGTCTCAATGCCCTTGGATGTAGCTTTGAATAACAATACCTTGGGATCCTGATTCTCCTTTGGTCCATATAACACACAGTTCTTCTGAAGAAAAGTAGAGGAATTCATGCCACAGTATCTTACCCAGAGGAAACGTCTTATTATAAAAGATAAATCACAAATATGCATCTCACAACTATAACTGGAAAAAGCCCAATGCCAGAGAGACACAGCATTTCCATACACCCTCTAAAATGAAACTACAAAACCTGCATGAAAGTGGTATAAGATAAGAAAAGTAAAAAGCAGGTACGGTATCAATAAGAAATGAAAAAACTACAGATTATGTCATAGGCTACATATTCAGTATGGTCAACAAGGATAAATACTTTTCTTTGCATATAAATTAGTTACTCTTTCCCAGTAGGCAATAATGTCCCTGTGCTGAAAAGTCAGAGAGATGGGCCTGGGCTCCATGTGTCCATCCCTACTGATAAAACATGTCTGGCTACTTTCTTTTACATGTTTCTGTTTAATCAAAATATTTTGAAGAAAACGGTCAGATCAAACTAATCAAACAGCCTATCCATCATTCCCCCAATCCCGAAAAAAGAGAAAACAGCAACACAGAGATCAGCAATGTGAAACATGTTTCCCTCGTGTCACTCCTACCGGGGATATGACAAACTCAAAGGTTTCATTTGGGATTTTTGAGTGACTACACAATTATCAAAGGCTACGGGTGTATGACTGCATATCCTAAAAAGAAGGGAGAGAGAGAGAGAGAAAGGGGGGGGTGGGGGAGCAAGGCGTCACTGTTTATCTTTCTCTCCGCTGTTGGCTTCCTGAGGAGGAGAGCCTGGCTGGGAGCAGATACCGACGGGCCGACACAAAGACCAGATAAAGCGTTAAGACACTTTTTACTCATCAAATTGAATAAGCCATGTCTTAGAGCAGACACAGGTATTCAACCGCACACTTTGGGGAAAAGGTAAACAGATTGCATTTTGTAAGCTCCCAAAAAAACAAACCCCAACCCCTTCGTCTCACATGAATTCTAAGCGTGTCAAGGTGACAATAAGACACACTGGGAATAATAGAACAAACAGATATATATTTTCCATATGTCTCTCTTTCTTTTCCTGTCTCTTCGAGGTTGACACCTCTTTCATTGCGATAAGCACAAATCAGAAATACTTTACTCCCCCCCACATCCCCACATCTCCACCCCTGCTCCTCTTTGTGGCTTGTGGAGCTTACCTGTGCCCCCGCTCGACTGTTCGACTGACACCCACCATTCTAACACCTCTAAAGGACTTAATCGCAGATCATTATGGTGCTGATGAGAAAGTGGCTCCAGCACAATGCCGTCACAATGGCAGTCTAAGGGGATCTTTGTGCTGTAAATGTGGCTCTCTCGGCGGCTGTGTGACAGATGACAGCGGGCCGCTGAAACAGTGAAACACTGATCCACTGTTTTCTTGTAGAGACATCAGTGGGGATACAGAGGAGCAATCACGCAGCGCTGAAAGCTGCTTCAAAGCACCTGAATGGTGCACAACACCTGTATGGCTGTGGCAAGGATTAGGGTGTCAACGCAGACAATGACTCCCAGTGAAGCTCAATGCCTTTTGACTTCGCTGCTGATTCCCCCTTCATTGAGGACTCAGACAGTACCATTGTCACGTTCCTATTTTATTTATCGTCATAAAGGCTATCTACAGCAGGGGAAATAGCTTTATTGAAAAATAGTTATTTATCACACTTTGGAAAAATAAACATTTTTCAGTTAAAGGTAATTTCCACAGCGGATTATCCTGAGACAGCGACTGTGCCATTGTTTCCTTGTTCCGCAGGCCTCTCTGACATCTGCTCCACTGCAGCCAGGAGGCAGTTGGATCCAAGATGGAGTCACAGCTTCTACTGCTGTGGCATAGATACACATTGAGGAGGGAAGATGTCCATTCCAAAGCAACAGATGGGGCGGTGGCTGGAGGAGAGGAGAGGAGAAGAGAAGAGAAGGAGAGGAGAAGAGGAGAGGAGGAGAGGAGCAGTGCTGGCAAGACGTGGGCAGGAGCATTGGCAAGATGGGCAGAGAGAGAGAGTCGGCTACTGGCAGCGCCACAAAGAGCTGCCCCTCTCCATCCAGCTCTGCTCCACAACTCTCTGGCATGGCAGCCTAACATGGGCATGGACTGCACGGGTCTGTGGACTACTTTGTATCTCAGAGAAGATACTGGGGATACTATAAAAATGGCCAGATGTGATCACATTGTATGTGATACCCACATTTTTATGTATACCAGATTCTCATATTTTATTCCAATACACAGTCCTCCAATCCACCTGTAGGTCTAATGTTCTGATAAAAATATCTAGGGAAAATGGATTTCCAAGTCCATATAGTAAATGGCTCTGTCATACTATCCCCTCAAACCTTCCCCTCATCCCCCATCCCCCTCTCTCGTGTAATGTCCAGAAGTATACAACAGAGCTGTAATGGTATCAGAGACAGAGGCCCAAAGCGCTACAGTCAGTTGTCTGAGGAGGCATGACGATGATCGATGGGGTTAAAAACAACAGCCAAGCCTCTAAGAGACTGACGTCCCATTCCCAGAGCTCTCCTCAACTACAGCCTGTATAACACAGGACCATGACACAGGGCTATGACTGGAGTGGTGTTGGTTGTAGGGATCCCCTCAGCAATGTTGGGGCACAACGGGTATTTGAGAATGGGGAAGTGTGTGTGTGTGTCTCTGTGTGTGTGTGTCTCTCTGTGTGTGTGTGTGTGTGTGCGTGCGTGCGTGTGTGCGTGTGTGTGCGCACACTCTCGTCTGTGTATGCATACAATTCTGTATTTGTGTGTGTGTGCGCGTGCATGTGCTTACATGTGTGTGTGACTGCGTGTCCTGCTTGAATGAACTTGGGAGAGTTGGAGGCTCTTAGCATGGAATGTGAAGGATGTTATATAAACACATTACTGACAGTACCACCGTACAGCCATACACACTGCTGGCGCCAGCACACACTGCATTAGCTGACATTTTATACAAAAACGGTGAAAATGGAGCGTCTGACTTACCGTCTGAGCCCTCGCAGGCTGTCCCAAATTGCACCCCATTTGCTATGTAGTGCACTACTTTTGACCAGGGAGCATAGGGTCAAGTAATGCACTATGTAGAGGATAGGGTGCCATTTGGGACACATTCTCTTTAACCAGAATGTGTTTGGGTTGGTTCTGTTCCTGGGGCTTTATATCCTAACTTCTCTTTTGATGTTGACCCCACTGCCCACTGAGTCCATCATGAATGGCCTCTGATGATCTAATGTGTTTTGAAAATCTATAGGGGAGTAGAAGAGTGAACAGTATATCCTATTTCACATGAGGGAAAAGCTGATATAATGATAACGCACTTTCATTTCTAGATATAAATGAGTTTTGATCTGCTTAAACCTGCTGAATATGCTTGAGATGTATAAAACACACAAGGATAAACACCCATCATTTTAATTAGGATACAGTTGCCTCTGTGTGTCTCCTGGCTGTTTGTTGATTGATGTTGGGACACTCACAAACACACACACACACACACACACACACACACACACACACACACACACCGTACACCTCTACTACACACAACATTACAAGCACATTCACCAAACACAAACAGATGTACACCAAACATACAGACATACACACATACACACTCCCAATCTCACACAATGTACACCTCCGCTAGACATAATAATAATAATAATAATAATAATAATAATAATAATAATAATAATAATAATAATAATAATATGCCATTTAGCATACGCTTTTATCCAAAGCGACTTACAGTCATGTGTGCATACATTTTTACTTATGGGTGGTCCCGGGGATCGAACCCACTACCCTGGCGTTACAAGCACCATGCTCTACCAATTGAGCTACAGAGGACCACTATGCAGAAACAAACCACACACGCACGCACACACGCACACGCACGCACGCATGCGCACACACACACACACACACACACACACACACACACACACACACACACACACACACACACACACACACACACACACACACACACACACACACACACACCCTTCACAAACATACACACACACACGCTTTGTGAAAGCAATTAATTCCAGATAGCATATAAACATGAAAGTCGGCGAGATGCTATGAACATTAAAAACAGTACAGAAGCAGGAATGTTTTATTGTCTCTCCAAAGCCGTTCTCAAACCCAGCCCTCTCTAAATAGGATTCAATGATGTTCAGGTTTATTAACTCCAAAGATCCCACCAAAAGGCTTAAGTCAAAGTGAGAGTGAGGGAAATTCAGACCGACAACTCATTAAATGTCAACGTTTAAGACATTATGTTGTATTCTGCACCAGCTTTGCTAATGCAAAGCTGGTGCAGAACAGCGAGAACAGCGCCGGAGAAGATGGCTGCCGTTTTACAGCCCTCTAACCAATTGTACTATTATGTGTGTTTTTCCGCGTTATTTGTAATTTATTTTGTACATAATGTTTCTGCCATCGTCTCTTATAACCAAAAAGAGCTTCTGGATATCAGGACAGCGATTACTCACCTCGTATTGGACGAAGATTTGTTCTTCAACGAGGCGGCCGCGAAGGATATCATACAGACACCCGACAAGGCCCAAATCCCCGTCATTCGCGTGAGGAAGAGACTGAGATATCGGGGACGGAGATCGGGGTGCCTTGTAAGGATCCGACGGCGAGCGAGTAAACTGCCTCTTCCATCAATCCTATTAGCCAACGTTCAATCTTTTGAAAATAAAGTGGACGACTTAAGATTACGGTTATCCTACCAACGGGACATTAAAAACTGTAATATATTATGTTTCACCGAGTCGTGGCTGAACGACGACAATGATAACATTCAGCTAGCAGGCTATACGCTACATCGGCAGGACAGAACGGCTGACTCCGGTAAGACAAGGGGTGGCGGTCTGTGTATATTTGTAAACAACAGCTGGTGCACAAAATCAAATACTAAGGAAGTCTCGAGGTTTTGCTCGCCTGAGGTAGAGTATCTTATGATAAGCTGTAGACCACACTATTTACCAAGAGAGTTTTCATCTATATTTTTCATAGCTGTCTATTTACCACCACAAACCAATGCTGGCATTAAGATTGCACTGAATGAGTTGTACAAGGCCATTACAGTTTTTTTCAATTGTTTAAGCACAATTTTGAAAACAGGGCCCGGTTTGTCAAAACACTACACACAATTAGCACAACCCTACACCAAAGTAGCACAACACTTCAGATCATTTGCAAAATGGAACACTTTTGTCAAAACTATACATGACTTCATAAAAACAATATTTTGTTACCATACGAAACACACACATTTCATATTACTTCAATCTTTTTGAACCAGTTACACACTGCTGTTGCTAACCTAAAACACTTTTAGCAAGTCTAATTCTCAGTGATTAGAGTACTGTAAATGAAGTACACAGAGAATGTGCAACTATACAAACACTACACAAGACCAATGCTGCAGACTGAGGAAAATATCATTTATTTCTCTCCATATACCCAAATCAGTCAACATGTCAACATGGAGAATCACAACAAAACATGTCCCAGTTTTCATGCTACTACAGTAGTGTGCATAATACTGTTAGCTCAGCAAACAACAGACAAACGTAAAATACTGTATCCAGTACAGGTTACAATTACAGTAAATAACAACAAACATAAAATAATCTGAAAAAAACGGACAATATTGTACAGAAAATACTACAGTAAACATACTATACATTATCTCTTCGCCTAGCTGGATCTGGCCAGAGAATTTCATCAACATCACAAGCAATATCCTCATTAGCAAGACAACGCGGGAAGAACCGTCTTGAATGTCGAATCCATCCTGCGGCGTTGACTTGGTCACAGGCGTCCTCCATGGCCTGAATGAGGGGTAACTGAGCCTGGGGCTGGAGATCGTAAACCTTCCACCGCCATGCAGAGAAAAACTCTTCGATAGGGTTTAGAAACGGAGAGTATGGTGGAAGGTATAGTACTGTCAACTGTGGATGGTGTTGAAACCAGTTCTGGAACAAAGCAGAGCGGTGGAATGACACATTGTCCCAGATGACAGTGTATTGCATCTGGTGCATTTCATTACCTGCTGTGACGATGTGGGGCAATCGGTCCAAAAATGTGAGATGTGAGGTGTGTTGTAAGGGCCCATTTTGGCATGACGGAGGAGAACCCCATGCTGTGAAATGGCAGCGCAAAGGGTGATGTTACCCCCACGTTGCCCTGGGACATTGATTATAGCCCTGTGGCCAATGATATTTCTGCCTCTCCTTCTTGCTTTTGTGAGGTTGAACCCTGCCTCATCAATATATATGAATTCATGCAGGATTTCCTCAGCATCCATCTGAAAAACTCTCTAAAATACAGTGAAAGACAAGATTGTGTAGTTCAGGATAGGTCTAGTATACAGTCAATGTAAAAAAGTCGTTTGACCCTCTCTGAATTCCGCTCAAAAGGCACTCGATAAAGTTGTTTCATTTGAACCTGATGTCTTTTCAGGATGCGTGCCAGTGTTGACTGAGAGACCTGATGGACATTATTGAAAATGGCATGGTCACCGATAATGTTGGCTTGTAGTTCTCTGAGCCTGATAGCATTATTGGCCAAAACCATGTTTATTATCTCTCTCTCTTGTTCTTGCGTGAATATGGGCCCCCTTCCTCCTTGTCATTCCCGACCCTCAATCCTATGTAGAGAATAATACATGTAACATACTGTACAATGTCACAGGAAGGGGTATCACAAGTGCTGATATGGTGCATTCAATAAGCGGCTGATTACTGTAACTGTAGACATCTTCTTTTACCTGTTTTCCTGTCGAAAAGTCCTTATGACAGATGACACTGTATATCTGCTAAGATTTGGCTGAACTCTCAGTCCAGCCTCCCTCAGCGTCAATCCGTGGTTCACAACATGGTCCACTAGTGTTGCACGAATGTCATTTGATAAGTTTGGTCCTCTTCTTCTTTGTGCACGTTCTCCTCCTGCTTCAGGTCTTCCTCGACCTCTGGCTCGGCCTCTGCCTCTTCCTCTACCTCCTTCGTGTACTCCTCCTCTCACCCTCACTCTTCTTCTGACTCCTTCCATTTTTGTTGAAGGCAGGTGAACCTACCTGCTGCATTTTTATAGTGCTTAAACCTGATTGGTGTGTCTACAATTTAGCAATCATGTGTTTGTGCACCTGTTGGCTGTGTTTAACAGATTGGCTCATAGGTGTGGTAATTTGACAGTCAGTGCTTTGGAATTGCAAGGAAGTGACATCATGATATACTTCTGTGTCTGATGTATACAAGTGTGTTTAGTGTTTTGCAAATCACTGTGTGTAATGTTTTGCAAATAGTGTGAAGCTGACAATGTGCTTACAGTTGTGCAAATCTAGCCTTGTGTTTTGCTCCTTGAGTGTAAGGTTTTGCTAATTGTGGGAAAAGTTTCATTTTAGTGTGTAAGCAATCGTAAAAAACTGTAATCAACAGGAAAACGCTCATCCAGATGCAGCGCTCCTAGTGGCCGGGGACTTTAATGCAGGGAAACTTAAATCCGTTCTACCTAATTTCTACCAGCATGTTAAATGTGCAACCAGAGGGAAAAAAACTCTAGACCACCTTTACTCCACACATAGAGACGCATACAAAGCTCTCCCTCGCCCTCCATTTGGCAAATCTGACCATAACTCTATCCTCCTGATTCCTGCTTATAAGCAAAAAATAAAGCAGGAAGCACCAGTGACTCGGTTAATAAAAAAGTGGTCAGATGACGCAGATGCTAAGCTACAGGACTGTTTTGCTAGCACAGACTGGAACATGTTCCGGGATTCTTCAGACAGCATTGAGGAGTACACCACATCAGTCACTGGCTTCATCAATAAGTGCATCGATGATGTCGTCCCCCACAGTGACCGTACGTACATACCCCAACCAGAAGCCATGGATTACAGGAAACATCCGCACTGAGCTAAAGGGTAGAGCTGCCGCTTTCAAGGAACGGGACTCTAACCCGGACGCTTATAAGAAATCCCGCTATGACCTCCGACGAACCATCAAACAGGCAAAGAGTCAATACAGGTCTAAGATTGAATCGTACTACACTGGCTCTGACGCTCGTCGGATGTGGCAGGGCTTGAAAACTATTACAGACTACAAAGGGAAGCACAGCCGCGAGCTGCCCAGTGACACAAGCCTACCAGACGAGCTAAACCACTTCTATGCTCGCTTCGAGGCAAGCAACACTGAAGCATGCATGAGAGCACCAGCTGTTCCGGATGACTATGTGATCACGCTCTCCGTAGCCGATGTGAGTAAGACTTTTAAGCAGGTCAACATTCACAAGGCCGCAGGGCCAGACGGATTACGAGGACGTGTACTCCGAGCATGTGCTGACCAACTGGCAAGTGTCTTCACTGACATTTTCAACATGTCCCTGACTGAGTCTGTAATACCAACATGTTTCAAGCAGACCACCATAGTCCCCGTGTCCAAGGACTCTAAGATAACCTGCCTAAATGACTACCGACCCGTAGCACTGACGTCTGTAGCCATGAAGTGCTTTGAAAGGCTGGTCATGGCTCACATCAACAACATTATCCCAGAAACCCTAGACCCACTCCAATTTGCATACCGCCCCAACAGATCCACAGATGATGCAATCTCTATTGCACTCCACACTGCCCTTTCCCACCTGGACAAGAGGAACACCTACGTGAGAATGCTATTCATTGACTACAGCTCAGCATTCAACACCATAGTGCCCTCTAAGCTCATCACTAAGCTAAGGATCCTGGGACTAAACACCTCCCTCTGCAACTGGATCCTGGACTTCCTGACGGGCCGCCCCCAGGTGGTAAGGGTAGGTAACAACACATCTGCCACACTGATCCTCAACACGGGGGCCCCTCAGGGGTGCGTGCTCAGTCCCCTCCTGTACTCTCTGTTCACCCATGACTGCATGGCCAGGCACGACTCCAACACCATCATTAAGTTTGCCGACGACACAACAGTGGTAGGCCTGATCACCGACAACGATGAGACAGCCTATAGGGAGGAGGTCAGAGATCTGGCCGTGTGGTGCCAGGACAACAACCTCTCCCTCAACGTGACCAAGACAAAGGAGATGATTGTGGACTACAGGAAAAAAAAAGAGGACTGAGCACGCCCCCATTCTCATCGACGGGGCTGTAGTGGAACAGGTTGAGAGCTTCAAGTTCCTTGGTGTCCACATCACCAACGAACTATCATGGTCCAAACACACCAAGACAGTCGTGAAGAGGGCACGACAAAGCATATTCCCCCTCAGGAGACTAAAAAGATTTGGCATGGGTCCTCAGATCCTCAAAAAATTCTACAGCTGCACCATCGAGAGCATCCTGACTGGTTGCATCACCGCCTGGTATGGCAACTGCTTGGCCTCAGACCGCAAGGCACTACAGAGGGTAGTGCGTACGGCCCAGTACATCACTGGGGCAAAGCTTCCTGCCATCCAGGACCTCTATACCAGGCGGTGTCAGAGGAAGGCCCTCAAAATTGTCAAAGACTCCAGCCACCCTAGTCATAGACTGTTCTCTCTGCTACCGCACGGCAAGCGGTACCGGAGTGCCAAGTCTAGGTCCAAAAGACTTCTCAACAGCTTCTACCCCCAAGCCATAAGACTCCTGAACAGCTAATCATGGCTACCCGGACTATTTGCACTGGCCCCCACCCCATCCTTTTTACGCTGCTGCTACTCTGTTAAGTATTTATGCATAGTCACTTTAACTCTACCCACATGTACATATTACCTCAACTACCTCAACTAGCCGGTGCCCCCGCACATTGACTCTGCAACGGTACCCCCCTGTATATATAGCCTCCCTACTGTCACTTTATTTTACTTCTGCTCTTTTTTTTCTCAACACTTTTTTTGTTGTTGTTGTTTTATTTTTACTTTTTTGTTTAAAATAAATGCACTGTTGGTTAAGGGCTGTAAGTAAGCATTTCACTGTAATGTCTGCACCTGTTGTATTCGGCGCATGTGACCAATAAAATTTGATTTGATTTGATTTGATTTCTACTCATTACAATTCAATTAGATCAACAGACTGACTATGGGGACGTGTCATTAGTCTTTAAGGGCACAGAGGTCATGAATTACAGAGGAGCTTTGTGATCTGTGAGTGTATGAGTGAAAAGAGTTTGATATCCTGAGCAAGAGGAGACCAACATACTCTCCTCCAGAAACACAAGTGGCACCATCCTGACTAAAAAGGGAAATGTGTTACAGGTGAACAAGACAAAACCAGAAAGAGGAAGACAGTGGCAATGTAACGATCCCGGCAGTCTGAGTCGGGTCCTGTCTGTGGACTAGTTTTTTCGGCTCGTGATCTCCAGTTTCCCGAGGGTTCTGGAACGCTCCGGGGAGCTCTCTTGATTTCCGCACCTGCATCCCATCAGCAATCTGCACACCTGGTCCTGATCATCACCCTTCTTAGGCTCTGGCCTAACATCCATTCCCTGCCGGATCGTTAGCCATGAACATCACTCGTCCGGAACCTTCATCCAACCTCTGCCTGGTGGTCGGCGGCTGCCGAGCCATGATCGGATCAACCACTGCACCCCCAACAACTAATCAACGCCGCCCGCTCTGTTCCCTGGATTATTCAGCATCACTCTTGAACTTGTAAATAAACACTCACCTTCGTTTCAACTTACCTTGTCCTGGTCTGCTTCTGGGTTCTGGCTTTGTAACTCGTGACAGAACGATCCGGCCAGTAATGAACCCAGCGGACCTGGACTCTGTTCGCCATGCCATTACCCATCAGGAGAAGATGTTGGGCCATCATAGCACGGAGCTACAGGAGATCGCGTTGGCAGTTCGGAACCTTTCTACCGGTCTGACGGAGGTCCAGAACCAGCGCAGTTTCCGGTGGAGGATCCACTACCGGTTTCACCCATCTCGCCTGCCGCGTCTGGAGCGGTGTCCTTCCGTGAGCCCAAGGTTCCGACGCCGGATAAATATGAGGGGGAGCTGGGAAGATGCCGTTCTTTCCTTATGCAGTGTGGGTTAGTGTTCGATCTACAGCCCTACTCTTATGCCACAGACAAGGCTAGGATAGCCTTTGTGATTGAGTTGCTGCGTGGTCGAGCGCTGGAGTGGGCTTCAGCCGTTTGGGAACGACAAGACCCCTGCATGGCTTCATACCCGGGGTTCACGGCCGAGCTGAGGAAGCTTTTCGACCATTCCGTCCGAGGGAGGGACGCAGCTAGGCGCCTGTTTTCGCTTCACCAAGGAACTCGTAGCGTGGCCGACTTCGTGATCGAGTTCAAGACGTTGGCTGTGGAGAGTGGGTGGAATGAGGAGTCTCTGCAAGCGGCCTTCTACCAGGGTCTGTCGGAGCAGCTCAAGGATGAGTTGATCTCCTATCCGGAGCCTAGTGACCTGGACAGCTTGGTAGCCTTGTCTATTCGGGTGGATAATCGAGTCCGAGAGCGAAGGAGGGAGAAGCAATGGGGTCCGTCCAATCGATCAGCTTCTCAGGTTCCAGTCGGGTCGGGGATTGGACCAGAATACGTCGATCATCGTCCACCACACAGGATTAGTGGAGAGGTCCTGTCTCCCGATTCGGAACCAATGCAAGTAGGGCGGCACGGGTTAACCAAGGAGGAACGCCAACTCAGACGTAGGACTAACTGTTGCCTCTACTGTGGTGGTTCGGGACATTACCTCGCCACCTGTTCCCGGCGGTCGTCAAACTGCGCGGCTCGCTAAAGTTGGGAGGACTTTTAGCGAGCCAGTTTCGACCTCTCAATACCTCTGTCAGACCCCGTTTCCCGGCTACCCTTGTGAACAGGAATCAGAGCTTAGCGATTAACGCTTTTATCGATTCAGGTGCCGATGGAAGCTTTCTTGATGCCGAGTTGGTGGAACAGCTGGGGCTTTCCAAGGAGCAATTGCCGGAAGCCATTGAAGCGACCACTCTGAACGGCAGTAGGCTGGCACGTATCACGATGAGGACTGAACCGGTTAAGATGCTGTTGTCGGGGAATCATTCGGAGATGATTTCATTCTTCATTCTGCCGTCTTCCCATGTTCCTCTGGTCCTTGGATACCCCTGGCTGAAGGAACACAATCCCACGTTCGATTGGGTGACGGGCAAGGTAACGAGTTGGAGCCTTGATTGTCATGCTAACTGTCTCAAGACTGCCTGTCCCCATTCGGTTCCCAGTCAGGTGATTGAGGCTAAACCCCCAGATTTGTCCCTGGTTCCCGAGACATATCACGATTTGGGGGAAGTGTTCAGTAAGCAGAAGGCTCTGTCACTCCCTCCCCACCGACCATATGATTGTGCCATCAACCTGTTCCCTGGAGCTGTCTACCCCAAGGGAAGGTTATACAGTATCTCCCGCCCTGAACGTGAGGCTTTGGAGACCTACATCAAGGAGTCCCTAGCTGCTGGTCTCGTTCGTCCCTCGTCATCACCCCTGGGGGCAGGATTCTTCTTTGTGGGTAAGAAGGATGGCTCTCTTCGACCGTGTATTGATTATCGGGGGTTGAATGACATCACGGTCAAGAACAAGTATCCCCTGCCCTTGATGAGTTCTGCCTTCGACTCCTTACAGGGTGCTACGGTGTTCACCAAGCTAGACCTACGCAATGCGTATCACATGGTCCGGATCAGAGAGGGAGACGAGTGGTTGACGGGTTTCAATACACCGATGGGTCACTTCGAGTATCAGGTGATGCCGTTTGGACTGACCAATGCTCCAGCGGTATTCCAGAGTATGGTGAACGACGTCCTGAGAGATATGATCGGTCTCTTTGTGTTTGTTTATCTGGATGACATTCTGATCTTCTCGAAGGAACCTTCCGACCACGTCCAGCATGTCCGGCAGGTTCTGCAGCGATTGTTGGAGAATCGCCTGTTCGTGAAGGCCGAGAAGTGCGAGTTTCACGCCCACACGACATCCTTTCTCGGGTACATCATCTCCAGGGGAGAGATTAGGATGGACCAGGAGAAGGTTAGAGCGGTTCTGGAATGGGCCCAGCCCGGTACGAGATTGCAGCTCCAGAGATTTTTGGGGTTTGCGAATTTCTACCGCAGATTCATCCGGGATTACAGCCGTGTGGCCGCTCCGTTAACTGCCTTGACTTCCAGTATCAGGAGCTTCAAGTGGAATCCGGAGGCGGATCGAGCGTTTCTGGATTTGAAGAGGCGATTCACCAACGCACCGATTCTCTCTCAACCGGACACGGCCCGTCAGTTCGTCGTTGAAGTGGACGCGTCTGATGTGGGAGTTGGCGCCATCCTGTCGCAGCGATGCTCCACGGACAGTAAACTCCATCCCTGCGCCTACTACTCTCGTCGCCTTTCGCCTGCGGAGAGGAATTACGATGTGGGTAACCGGGAGCTTCTCGCGGTGAAACTTGCCTTGGAGGAGTGGCGCCACTGGTTGGAGGGGGCGGAGCAACCGTTTATTGTCTGGACTGACCACAAGAATCTTGCTTACGTGCAATCGGCTAGACGTCTCAACTCCCGTCAGGCCAGGTGGTCGTTGTTTTTCGGACGATTCAATTTTTTCCCTGACGTTCCGACCTGGATCTAAGAACGGCAAGGCGGACGCCTTGTCTCGGATGTTCTCCAAGACGGAGGAGAGTGGGTCCAAGACCGAGACAATTCTCCCCGGAACTGCGTCGTGGGAGCTGTTAGGTGGAAGATTGAGGAGGAGGTGATGGCGGCCCTTCGGACGCAGCCCGGTCCCGGTAACGGTCCACCCGGTCGGTTGTTTGTGCCTGAGTCGGTTCGTCCTGCGGTCCTCAAATGGTCCCACGCCAGCAAGATGGCTTGTCACCCTGGCGTGGCTCGGACGATGGCGCTTCTTCGCAGACGCTTTTTGGTGGCCTGCCATGGCCGAGATACTCGGGGTTATGTTGCTGCCTGTCCGGTGTGTGCGCAGAATAAGAGTACCAATCGGCCCAGCTCTGGACTACTTCACCCCCTTCCTATTCCCCGGCGACCATGGTCGCATCTGGCCCTGGACTTTGTCACTGGGTTGCCCGCTTCTGAGGGGAACACGGTCGTTCTGACTATCGTGGACAGATTCAGCAAGTTCGCCCACTTTGTGCCTATTGCCAAGCTTCCCTCTGCCTCGGAGACGTCCGAGATCCTGGTTAGGGAGGTTTTCAGGGTCCACGGTTTGCCCAGTGATATCGTTTCCGACCTTGGCCCTCAGTTTACCTCTGCTGTCTGGAAGTCCTTCTGTTTGGCCATTGGAGCTACAGTCAGTCTCACATCTGGTTTTCACCCCCAATCTAATGGTCAGGCGGAGAGAGCCAACCAGAAGATGGAATCCACGCTACGCTGCCTGGCTTCTTCCAACCCCACCTCCTGGGTCTCTCAGTTGCCTTGGGTTGAGTATGCCCACAATACTCTCCCCTACATCTGCCACTGGGATGTCTCCCTTCCAGTGCCTGTATGGCTACCAACCTCCCTTGTTCCCTTCTCAGGAGAAGGAGCTCTCAGTGCCTTCTGTTCAGGCCCATATTCGTCGTTGCCACCGGACCTGGCATCGGGCCAGAAAGGCACTCCTTAGAGTTTCGGACCGGTATCAGCTCCAGGCGAATCGTCGCCGGATCCCCGCCTCCCACCTATACCATCGGAGATAGGGTCTGGTTGGCCACACGGGATCTTCCTTTACGGACTGAGTCTAGGAAGCTGTTACCGAAGTTCATTGGTCCGTTTGTGGTGGAGAAGGTGATCAATCCGGTGGCAGTTCGACTCAAGCTCCCGAGGACGCTCAGAGTCCATCCCACCTTTCATGTCTCCTGCCTCAAGCCTGTTTTCCTCAGTCCTCTGTTGCCTCCTCCGCCTCCTCCTCCTCCTCCTCGGATGATCGGAGGTGGTCCTGCCTACACGGTGCGACGCATCATGGATTCCAGACGGCGGGGCCGGGGTTTCCAGTATCTCGTGGACTGGGAGGGGTATGGTCCTGAAGAGAGGAGTTGGATTCCGCGGCGACAGATCCTAGATGCTGACCTCATCCGTGACTTCTACCGCCTCCATCCTGGCGCTCCGGGAGTCCGCCCGGTGGCGTTCGCCGGAGGGGGGTACTGTAACGATCCCGGCAGTCTGAGTCGGGTCCTGTCTGTGGACTAGTTTTTTTCGGCTCGTGATCTCCAGTTTCCCGAGGGTTCTGGAACGCTCCGGGGAGCTCTCTTGATTTCCGCACCTGCATCCCATCAGCAATCTGCACACCTGGTCCTGATCATCACCCTTCTTAGGCTCTGGCCTAACATCCATTCCCTGCCGGATCGTTAGCCATGAACATCACTCGTCCGGAACCTTCATCCAACCTCTGCCTGGTGGTCGGGCGGCTGCCGAGCCATGATCGGATCAACCACTGCACCCCCAACAACTAATCAACGCCGCCCGCTCTGTTCCCTGGATTATTCAGCATCACTCTTGAACTTGTAAATAAACACTCACCTTCGTTTCAACTTACCTTGTCCTGGTCTGCTTCTGGGTTCTGGCTTTGTAACTCGTGACAGAACGATCCGGCCAGTAATGAACCCAGCGGACCTGGACTCTGTTCGCCATGCCATTACCCATCAGGAGAAGATGTTGGGCCATCATAGCACGGAGCTACAGGAGATCGCGTTGGCAGTTCGGAACCTTTCTACCGGTCTGACGGAGGTCCAGAACCAGCGCGAGTTTCCGGTGGAGGATCCACTACCGGTTTCACCCATCTCGCCTGCCGCGTCTGGAGCGGTGTCCTTCCGTGAGCCCAAGGTTCCGACGCCGGATAAATATGAGGGGGAGCTGGGAAGATGCCGTTCTTTCCTTATGCAGTGTGGGTTAGTGTTCGATCTACAGCCCTACTCTTATGCCACAGACAAGGCTAGGATAGCCTTTGTGATTGAGTTGCTGCGTGGTCGAGCGCTGGAGTGGGCTTCAGCCGTTTGGGAACGACAAGACCCCTGCATGGCTTCATACCCGGGGTTCACGGCCGAGCTGAGGAAGCTTTTCGACCATTCCGTCCGAGGGAGGGACGCAGCTAGGCGCCTGTTTTCGCTTCACCAAGGAACTCGCAGCGTGGCCGACTTCGTGATCGAGTTCAAGACGTTGGCTGTGGAGAGTGGGTGGAATGAGGAGTCTCTGCAAGCGGCCTTCTACCAGGGTCTGTCGGAGCAGCTCAAGGATGAGTTGATCTCCTATCCGGAGCCTAGTGACCTGGACAGCTTGGTAGCCTTGTCTATTCGGGTGGATAATCGAGTCCGAGAGCGAAGGAGGGAGAAGCAATGGGGTCCGTCCAATCGATCAGCTTCTCAGGTTCCAGTCGGGTCGGGATTGGACCAGAATACGTCGATCATCGTCCACCACACAGGATTAGTGGAGAGGTCCTGTCTCCCGATTCGGAACCAATGCAAGTAGGGCGGCACGGGTTAACCAAGGAGGAACGCCAACTCAGACGTAGGACTAACTGTTGCCTCTACTGTGGTGGTTCGGGACATTACCTCGCCACCTGTTCCCGGCGGTCGTCAAACTGCGCGGCTCGCTAAAGTTGGGAGGACTTTTAGCGAGCCAGTTTCGACCTCTCAATACCTCTGTCAGACCCCGTTTCCCGGCTACCCTTGTGAACAGGAATCAGAGCTTAGCGATTAACGCTTTTATCGATTCAGGTGCCGATGGAAGCTTTCTTGATGCCGAGTTAGTGGAACAGCTGGGGCTTTCCAAGGAGCAATTGCCGGAAGCCATTGAAGCGACCACTCTGAACGGCAGTAGGCTGGCACGTATCACGATGAGGACTGAACCGGTTAAGATGCTGTTGTCGGGGAATCATTCGGAGATGATTTCATTCTTCATTCTGCCGTCTTCCCATGTTCCTCTGGTCCTTGGATACCCCTGGCTGAAGGAACACAATCCCACGTTCGATTGGGTGACGGGCAAGGTAACGAGTTGGAGCCTTGATTGTCATGCTAACTGTCTCAAGACTGCCTGTCCCCATTCGGTTCCCAGTCAGGTGATTGAGGCTAAACCCCCAGATTTGTCCCTGGTTCCCGAGACATATCACGATTTGGGGGAAGTGTTCAGTAAGCAGAAGGCTCTGTCACTCCCTCCCCACCGACCATATGATTGTGCCATCAACCTGTTCCCTGGAGCTGTCTACCCCAAGGGAAGGTTATACAGTATCTCCCGCCCTGAACGTGAGGCTTTGGAGACCTACATCAAGGAGTCCCTAGCTGCTGGTCTCGTTCGTCCCTCGTCATCACCCCTGGGGGCAGGATTCTTCTTTGTGGGTAAGAAGGATGGCTCTCTTCGACCGTGTATTGATTATCGGGGGTTGAATGACATCACGGTCAAGAACAAGTATCCCCTGCCCTTGATGAGTTCTGCCTTCGACTCCTTACAGGGTGCTACGGTGTTCACCAAGCTAGACCTACGCAATGCGTATCACATGGTCCGGATCAGAGAGGGAGACGAGTGGTTGACGGGTTTCAATACACCGATGGGTCACTTCGAGTATCAGGTGATGCCGTTTGGACTGACCAATGCTCCAGCGGTATTCCAGAGTATGGTGAACGACGTCCTGAGAGATATGATCGGTCTCTTTGTGTTTGTTTATCTGGATGACATTCTGATCTTCTCGAAGGAACCTTCCGACCACGTCCAGCATGTCCGGCAGGTTCTGCAGCGATTGTTGGAGAATCGCCTGTTCGTGAAGGCCGAGAAGTGCGAGTTTCACGCCCACACGACATCCTTTCTCGGGTACATCATCTCCAGGGGAGAGATTAGGATGGACCAGGAGAAGGTTAGAGCGGTTCTGGAATGGGCCCAGCCCGGTACGAGATTGCAGCTCCAGAGATTTTTGGGGTTTGCGAATTTCTACCGCAGATTCATCCGGGATTACAGCCGTGTGGCCGCTCCGTTAACTGCCTTGACTTCCAGTATCAGGAGCTTCAAGTGGAATCCGGAGGCGGATCGAGCGTTTCTGGATTTGAAGAGGCGATTCACCAACGCACCGATTCTCTCTCAACCGGACACGGCCCGTCAGTTCGCTCGTTGAAGTGGACGCGCGTCTGATGTGGGAGTTGGCGCCATCCTGTCGCAGCGATGCTCCACGGACAGTAAACTCCATCCCTGCGCCTACTACTCTCGTCGCCTTTCGCCTGCGGAGAGGAATTACGATGTGGGTAACCGGGAGCTTCTCGCGGTGAAACTTGCCTTGGAGGAGTGGCGCCACTGGTTGGAGGGGGCGGAGCAACCGTTTATTGTCTGGACTGACCACAAGAATCTTGCTTACGTGCAATCGGCTAGACGTCTCAACTCCCCGTCAGGCCAGGTGGTCGTTGTTTTTCGGACGATTCAATTTTTTCCCTGACGTTCCGACCTGGATCTAAGAACGGCAAGGCGGACGCCTTGTCTCGGATGTTCTCCAAGACGGAGGAGAGTGGGTCCAAGACCGAGACAATTCTCCCCCGGAACTGCGTCGTGGGAGCTGTTAGGTGGAAGATTGAGGAGGAGGTGATGGCGGCCCTTCGGACGCAGCCCGGTCCCGGTAACGGTCCACCCGGTCGGTTGTTTGTGCCTGAGTCGGTTCGTCCTGCGGTCCTCAAATGGTCCCACGCCAGCAAGATGGCTTGTCACCCTGGCGTGGCTCGGACGATGGCGCTTCTTCGCAGACGTTTTTGGTGGCCTGCCATGGCCGAGGATACTCGGGGTTATGTTGCTGCCTGTCCGGTGTGTGCGCAGAATAAGAGTACCAATCGGCCCAGCTCTGGACTACTTCACCCCCTTCCTATTCCCCGGCGACCATGGTCGCATCTGGCCCTGGACTTTGTCACTGGGTTGCCCGCTTCTGAGGGGAACACGGTCGTTCTGACTATCGTGGACAGATTCAGCAAGTTCGCCCACTTTGTGCCTATTGCCAAGCTTCCCTCTGCCTCGGAGACGTCCGAGATCCTGGTTAGGGAGGTTTTCAGGGTCCACGGTTTGCCCAGTGATATCGTTTCCGACTGTGGCCCTCAGTTTACCTCTGCTGTCTGGAAGTCCTTCTGTTTGGCCATTGGAGCTACAGTCAGTCTCACATCTGGTTTTCACCCCCAATCTAATGGTCAGGCGGAGAGAGCCAACCAGAAGATGGAATCCACGCTACGCTGCCTGGCTTCTTCCAACCCCACCTCCTGGGTCTCTCAGTTGCCTTGGGTTGAGTATGCCCACAATACTCTCCCTACATCTGCCACTGGGATGTCTCCCTTCCAGTGCCTGTATGGCTACCAACCTCCCTTGTTCCCTTCTCAGGAGAAGGAGCTCTCAGTGCCTTCTGTTCAGGCCCATATTCGTCGTTGCCACCGGACCTGGCATCGGGCCAGAAAGGCACTCCTTAGAGTTTCGGACCGGTATCAGCTCCAGGCGAATCGTCGCCGGATCCCCGCTCCCACCTATACCATCGGAGATAGGGTCTGGTTGGCCACACGGGATCTTCCTTTACGGACTGAGTCTAGGAAGTTGTTACCGAGTTCATTGGTCCGTTTGTGGTGGAGAAGGTGATCAATCCGGTGGCAGTTCGACTCAAGCTCCCGAGGACGCTCAGAGTCCATCCCACCTTTCATGTCTCCTGCCTCAAGCCTGTTTTCCTCAGTCCTCTGTTGCCTCCTCCGCCTCCTCCTCCTCCTCCTCGGATGATCGGAGGTGGTCCTGCCTACACGGTGCGACGCATCATGGATTCCAGACGGCGGGGCCGGGGTTTCCAGTATCTCGTGGACTGGGAGGGGTATGGTCCTGAAGAGAGGAGTTGGATTCCGCGGCGACAGATCCTAGATGCTGACCTCATCCGTGACTTCTACCGCCTCCATCCTGGCGCTCCGGGGAGTCCGCCCGGTGGCGTTCGTCGGAGGGGGGGTACTGTAACGATCCCGGCAGTCTGAGTCGGGTCCTGTCTGTGGACTAGTTTTTTCGGCTCGTGATCTCCAGTTTCCCGAGGGTTCTGGAACGCTCCGGGGAGCTCTCTTGATTTCCGCACCTGCATCCCATCAGCAATCTGCACACCTGGTCCTGATCATCACCCTTCTTAGGCTCTGGCCTAACATCCATTCCCTGCCGGATCGTTAGCCATGAACATCACTCGTCCGGAACCTTCATCCAACCTCTGCCTGGTGGTCGGCGGCTGCCGAGCCATGATCGGATCAACCACTGCACCCCCAACAACTAATCAACGCCGCCCGCTCTGTTCCCTGGATTATTCAGCATCACTCTTGAACTTGTAAATAAACACTCACCTTCGTTTCAACTTACCTTGTCCTGGTCTGCTTCTGGGTTCTGGCTTTGTAACTCGTGACAGGCAAACCCTTTCTTCCTTCTCAAACACCCTTCCTCTCCCTCCTTCTCCTCCCTCCCTTCATAAACTAACCCACTCGTAAAGAGACAAATGTTTTATCGCTAGGGGACGAGCACACGGAGATGTTCAACCAGGAGAATGGAGTGCCTCCTCTTTCTCCTGGCTCTGTGGCCAACAAACCGCTAGCTGCCTGGGAGACACGCCAGGAGGAGAGGCAAGAAAGTCCCGCTGAATGTCAGCTGGCTGGAGCCTGGCAAGCAGCAGCAGAGGCTCTCTGCGACACAGACACTCACACACAGGCGTATACACACGCAAGTGCACGCACATTCACACACACACACAGAGGCACATACAAACACAAGAGCATGCACACACACACATACACATAAATACACAAAAGCACAGTTTGAGTGTGCACCCACACACACTCTAACGCTCACACACACACACACACACACACACACACACACACACACACACACACACACACACACACACACACACACACACACACACACACACACACACACACACACACACACACACACACACACACACACACACACACACACACACACACACACACACACACACACACACACACAGACTCACTCAAACACAAACTACACACACTAGGCCCTGGCAGCTTGCCTCTCCACAGTGCAGGGCCTGTGATACTGAGGCTGAAGGAATTTGCGCTGGATTACTTCTGGACTGAGGCGGCCAGCTTTGGCAAGGAGCAGCGCAGCGACTTTGAGGATTTAAACAGGAGCCTCCCAAAACCCAGGGGAGGCCCAGACGCACCCCACGCCAGGGGAGAGAGAGGGAACACCACCATGGGCACACTCATAGGCATACTGTTAATCAATCCGCAAGTAGTGATGGAGGGGGACTAAAATCATTTATAACACACATTTTTATTTGTAAATGTTCACATCTCAATACAACCACAACAATAGTAATGTCGAAGACGAACACACTTTACACAGGACTCTGATCAAACACACACACAAACTCATAAAGCATTTTGAGGATGACCTCTGACCTCACTTTAGAGATGACAAAGAAAGGGGGGCAAGTAAGGGCAGATGCTTCTCTCTCTTTTCTGTCTCCTCCAATAGCTGTCAAAGCTCAAGGTGTCCTGTTACATCAACTAGTCCTGAACATCTCTATAACTAAGAGCATTGTATTTGGTACAACACATTCTCTAAGTTCTAGACCTCAGCTGAATCTGATAATGAATAATGGGGCTGTTGAGCAGTTGAGGAGACTAAATTACTTGGATTGTAAACTGTCATGGTCAAAACATATTGATTCAATAGTTGTGAAAATGGGGAGAGCTCTGTCCGTGATAAAGAGATGCTCAGCTTTTTTGTTGTTGTTGACCTGCAGACTTTAGTTGTATCTTATCTTGATTAGTGTCCATTCATATGGTCAGGTGCTGCAAAGAAGGACCTATAAAAACTGCAGCTGGCCCAGAGCAGAGCAACTGTCACGCCCTGGCTCTGGGGACACTGTTATGTTGAGCCAGGGTGTGTAATTCTATGTATTCTATTGCTATGTTGGGAGTTCTAGTTTGTATTTCTATGTTGGCCTGAGTGACTCCCAATCAGAGGCAACGAGCTGTTGGCTGGTTGTCTCTGATTGGGAGCCATATTTAAACTGTATGTTTTTCCCTTTGTGTTTGTGGGTTTTTGTTCCGTGTCGGTCATTGTTACCGTTGGACGTTACGAGTCGTTTATTGTTTTGTTCATTGTTGTTCTGTTATCACTATAGATAATAAAGTCTAAACATGTTCGTTCAACACGCTGCGCATTGGTCTCTCCCTGACGAGCGTGACAGAAAAACCCACCAGAACTGGACCAAGCAGCCTAGTGAGGAGCAGAGAGGGTGGACTTGGGAACAGTGGAGGAAGAGCTTCGACTGGGTCAAGCCGAATGAGGAGCTGAATGGCGGAGATTGGAAGCAGAAGAGCGAGAGTTGGGCGAGAATTATAGAGGCCTGGCCCACGGGGTAGAGAGACTCCCAGAAAATTTTTAGGGGGGGGCTCACGACGTCGGGGCAGCAGGAGGCCGCGATAGAGCGGCCCAGCGGGTTGCCGGAGGAGGCCGCCGGGTTACGGGGGCCACTGGTCGAAGAGGGGATGGAGGATGTAGAGGCACGGCGAGAGGTACTGGCGTGTGTTGCCAGTCCGGTCCGGCCTGTTCCTGATCCCCACGTAGGGCCAGTGGTGTGTGTTCCCAGTACGGTCCGGCCTGTTCCTGCCACTCGCACCAAGTCAGTGGTGCGCGTCACCAGCCCGGTCCGGCCCGCTCCTGCTCCCCGCACCAAGTCAGTGGTGCGTTTCGTCAGCCCAGCTCGGCCCGTTCCTGCTCCACGCACCAAGTCAGTGGTGCGCTTCGTCAGCCCGGCTCGGCCCGTTCCTGCTCCCCGCACCAAGTCTACGGTGCGCGTTGCCAGCTCGGCCCGGCCTGTTCCTGCTCCCCGCACCAAGTCAGTGGTGCGTTTCGTCAGCCCTGTCCGGCCTGTTCCTGCTCCCCGCACCAAGTCAGTGGTGCGTTTCGTCAGCCCTGTCCGGCCCGTTCCTGCTCCCCGCACCAAGTCAGTGGTGCGTTTCGTCAGCCCTGTCCGGCCCACTCCTGCTCCCCACACCAAGCCAGTGGTGTGCGTCGTCAGTCCAGCACGGCCCGTGCCTGTTCCCCACACCAAGCCAGTGGTGTGCGTCGTCGGTCCGGCACGGCCCGTGCCTGTTCCACTGGTGCCTGGTCCGGCACCGGTCAGATGCGTTACGCCAGAGCTAGAGCAATCCGCTCCATCAGTGTGCAGTCCAGCTCCGGCCAGCGGGGCCAGACCGGACCAGGGGTACTTTGGGGGGTTGGAGAGGGAGTGGGGATCAGGCCCGGAGCCGGATCCGCCGCCAAGGCGGAGTGCCCACCCGGTCCCTCCCCTGTGGTATTTAGTTGGCGCGGTCGGAGTCCGCGCCTTTAGGGGGGGGTACTGTCACGCCCTGGCTCTGGGGACACTGTTATGTTGAGCCAGGGTGTGTAATTCTATGTATTCTATTGCTATGTTGGGAGTTCTAGTTTGTATTTCTATGTTGGCCTGAGTGACTCCCAATCAGAGGCAACGAGCTGTTGGCTGGTTGTCTCTGATTGGGAGCCATATTTAAACTGTATGTTTTTCCCTTTGTGTTTGTGGGTTTTTGTTCCGTGTCGGTCATTGTTACCGTTGGACGTTACGAGTCGTTTATGGTTTTGTTCATTGTTGTTCTGTTATCACTATAGATAATAAAGTCTAAACATGTTCGTTCAACACTCTGCGCATTGGTCTCTCCCTGACGAGCGTGACAGCAACACGTCTTGCTCTTCAATGAAATCAGTTAACTAATATCAATAATACTATGCATGCCAGTCTCTCTTGGCTAAAACTAAGAAACATTCATGTGTTGAAAATTACAAATTGTTTACATAGTCAACTTACACACAGCACTGATAAACACACTTACCCCACCAGACATGCTACCAGGGGTATTTTCACAGTCCCCAGGTCCAGAACAAATTCAAGAAAACGTACAGTATTTTATAGAACCATGATTGCATGGAACTCCCTTCCATCTCAGATTGCTGAAGTGAACAGCAAACCTGGTTTTAAAAAAATGAATAAAGCAACACCTCACAGCACAACACCTCTCCCCTATTTGACCGAAATATTTTGTGTGTATGTACTGATAGATGCTACTGAATGTAAATGTAATATATGAAAAAAGTTAAATGATAAAGGCCTAGAATAGAAGGTCTCTCTTTGTTGTTCTCAGTATTAAGTCAGTACAGTACATTTTAGTTATATTTTTCTTGTTTTAAATGTATGTAGTTCTGTTCTTGAGCTGTTCTTGTCTATTAATGTTCTGTATTATGTCATGTTTTGTATGGACTCCAGGAAGAGTATTTGCTGCTATTGCAACTGCTAATGGGGATTCTAATAAAATACCAACTAACAACAAAATACCAAATACATGTCTATACTAGTGGCTTCAGCTGAAGCAGTGATACATAGGGAGGGGAGAGATGGAGAGGGGTTGGAGAGAGAGAGAGAGAGAGAGAGAGAGAAGGAGAGGGGGGAGGGGGGGGGAGGAATGCTCCTGACTGGACCTCTGAAGTGGTGTAATTATCCAGGGAATGTCAACATTTCCCATTTTCTGCCACTCCCTGGGTAAAGGGTGAACTGGTCATCACAGACAGGGGCGTGTCTGGGTTTCCTTTTAGGCTTCCTCATAGAGAATGTGTAAGGAACCACTGACATCATCTCAGACTCAGTCACTGTTAGACACACAGAAATGAAAACAAGGAGAGAGATGGAGAGTCAAGAGGAGAGACAGAGAGTAGAGGAGGATGAGGAGAGAGAGAGAGAAGAGGAGGATGAGGGGAGAGAGAGAGAGAGAGAGAGAGAGAGAGAGAGAGAGAGAGAGAGAGAGAGAGAGAGAGAAAAGAGGAGGATGGAGAAAGAGAGAGAGAGAGAAGAGGAAGATGAGGAGAGAGAGAGAGAGAGAGAGAGAGAGAGAGAGGGGGAGAGAGAGAGAGAGAGAGAGAGAGAAGAGGAGGATGGGAGAGAGAGAGAGAGAGAGAGAGAGAGAGAGAGAGAGAGAGAGAGAGAGAGAGAGGAGGAGGATAAGGAGAGAGAGAGAGAGAGAGAGAGAGAGAGAGAGAGAGAGAGAGAGAAAGAGAGAGAGAAAGAGAGAGAAGAGGAGGATGGGAGAGACAGAGAGAAGAGGAAGAGGAGGAGAGACAGAGAGAAGAGTGACCTCCTCTTGGAGTGGCGCAGTGGTCACTGCGATGCAGTGCTAGCTGTGCCACTAGAGATCCTGGTTCGAATCCAGGCTCTGTCGTAGCCGGCCGCGACTGGGAGACCCATGGGGCGGCGTACAATTGGCCCAGGGTAGGGGAGGGAATGGCCGGCAGGGATGTAGCTCAGTTGGTATAGCATAGTGTTTGCAACACCATGGTTGTGGGTTCGATTCCCACTGGGGGCCAGTATGAAAAATAAAGAAATAATGTACGCACTAACTGTAAGTCGCTCTGGATAAGAGTGTCTGCTAAATGACTAAAATGTAAGAGAAGCAGCTGAGGTTTCAGTAGGGGGCAATGCTAGGCTACTCACAGAAAGGACTGAGATAGGCTCCTTCAAGACACACTGCACTGAGCACACTCATAGGAGACTATTACTAACTATTACAATCATAATCACTATTACTATTACTAGTACACTATAATAACCATTATCATTATTACTATAACGATTTTTATTATCTCAATCATTGCTTCTTTGATGAGGAAATGTAGGTGGAAAGGTGAGAAAAAGGATACAATTAATATATTTCTCTCAATAAACCACTTGAACACTAAGCCATGTTGTAGGAATTAGCATGTTCGTTTGAATCAACAGATTGAAAAGAGCAGTAATGCTATGAGAGAAGAACCATGGTAGAGAGTTGAAGGCAGCAGCTAAAACACAGAGGAGTTTAATAGTGCTGAGTGAGCAGTAGCACTCATCTAGCTTCCCTTTACACACTTCATATTCATACTCATCAGCAGCTTTCTAATCTCCCTGTAATTAGCATATTCAAATAGTTTTCCTAATTACTTTGATCCAACGCAAGGTAATTTCATACATAGTTTCAACTTTGAACTGAAAGAATATGGAAATGGTAGAGGGGGAGGAGAAATACACTACAGTAAATTAGATTCATCAGGTTTGGGCTAATTTGACATTTGGTTGGTTGAACTTTGAACTGAGATTGCTGTATTCTGGGCTGTGGTGGGGTTGCTGTGAGTAGAGGGAGCAAGGCCTCCAGTGATTGGGTAAATGACATATCTACACAGCTGGAAACGAGAGCACGTTAACTATGAGGGCACTGAGATGGAGAGGGAGAAAAACACACACACACTCGTGCTCATACACGCTTACACACACAAACACACACACATACACACACACACACACACCCTCACAAATGTATAAATGTGTTTGAAATGACATTCTTGAGTACACAAACAGTAAGTGGTGTTGTGGCTTTGATGTGCGGCGGGGCCCCCCAGGTCAGCAGGCAGAGTGGTCCTTTATCTTAATTGAAAAAATGTAATCATTAACCTGATGCTTCTGTTTCTAAATGGCAAGTTTTCTCCTTTCATTCTATTATGTTTCACCCACACTTACAAGCACAGAGAGAAAAAGAGAGAGGGAGAGAGAACGAATGAGGAGAAAGAGAAAGAAAGAGAGAAGAGAGAGAGAAGAGAGAGAACAAGATATACGGACACAATAAGTACTTTCAAAAGAGTAAAAAAGAAAGAGAAATTCAATAAAACAGGAAAATAAAGTTTAGTGGGAGTAATTTGATTAATAATGCTAAACGGGGACTCGGAGGGGGTGAGATATGGCAGGGGGAACAAATTAGGCAGCACAGCCGGGAGAAGGCTGTGTTCAGTGGGGTATCAAAGGCACACAACACCGACAGACTGCGCCTCCTCTCCTCTCCTCGCCTCCGCTACTCAAATTGAAATTCTGTATCTAGTCATACGAGCTTCAGAAGTGTACTTCCTTCATTAGGACTCTTTTTTAATTCATGTATTTATTTCTCTTATCGCATACATGCTACGACGACCCTTCTTATTAAATTAGAGGTTATTCCATCAATGACTTATGAGTGACGTGTCAATACTCCAACATATTCACACATCCAAATAAAGATGTCTCATATTTTCTTAAAGTGTAGTTGAAATCTATTGATTAAAGAAGAAAATGCTAAGTTCTCAGCCACTACATCAAACAACTTGAAAGGGTGAGAGTGAATCATAGTCATAATTACACAATTAATAATTAATAGAAAGCTATTTCCTTGCCGAACTATAAATCTCATCATAGATTAGACTTCTACAATTACAGCATTTCTACTTGTATTTTACCCTTTCTATAAGTAATACTAAAGCTTGGACCCCCTATGTCTAGTAAGACGTTGATGGGGAAGAGAAGAGAAGAGAAGGAGAGTGGGAGTGGGGTTGTCATAACACATCTATGTTTAACAGGATAATCATGGGAGACGACCATCTTGTTTTGATCTCCTGTAGTATTACAGCTAATGTAAATAATGGCTTACTGTAGTCATGCCATTCTGCCTGTCTGAGGGCTGAATGGGGGAACTAAGGCAAACACATGGTCTTTATCTGTTTCCCCCCAACCTGAAACAGTCACACCACGGTATATGAAGTCATGGAGAAAGAACCGTTTTAGAACACACACACACACACACACAGAGAGGAATCTTTACAGTAGATATTAAGGGATGCGTGGGGGCTGGGTTCGTTAAGTTTGCCCCTGCACCTGTCTTGCTCTACTTTCATGTCTGTGTGTGTAGTACACACTGGTTACAGTACACATGTTGTAACAGTCACCTTCAAATACCAGCACAAACATTTCCAACAACAGCTGAGTTTTCTTTCCAGATTGCAATCATATAATCAAGCTCTTAAACATTGTGGAGAAATGTTTTATTTTCCAAAACCTTAAAAAGACATGACACAAACATACTCTCAGTTCATTATATGGGTGTAAGAAAGCTTAACAATCCCAGCCAGTCCATTAATCTATCTCTTGTCATGTACAATGAAGTTAGATTTAACATACACATCCTGATACGCACGTCTTCCCTTGGTCAGGGAAGACACATTCATGTCCCTGGCATGGAATAGCATCCATGTGAACAATCGTCTAACTCTCTGAGTCTTTGGGAAGTTGAAGGATTTCACACGACAGTTCTCTCTCTCTCTCTCCCGTCTTATTTTCTCTTTGAAAGAGAGGGAGTGGGTTATGATGTTTTTTCCTACTGGTTTAACTGGGGCTATTTCAACCCTGCTGAAAAAGTAAATGCGTTCCGAGCCTGCTTTCAGTCTGAGCCTCACAACTTATCTTCTTCTTCTTTCTTGCTATTAAATGCAGCGAGTGAACGAGCGGGTGACAGAGAGAGTGAGAGGCAAATCTAAATGGGGAGGCACACTCCCAGCATTACCATAAAAAAGAAGGGGGAGAAAGAAGGGAGGAGAGCGTTTTCCGGCATATCTCTCGTGGTCTGTGACGAAGGGGTGGTCCTGAAGGCCTTATCAGTTCACCAACAGCAGAAAACGAAAAATGATTAGCATCTAATTTAACCCAATCTCCAGCTCAATGGCCCGCCATTCAAAGAACTGCATCTATATGTATTTAAGAGGTAATCACTGGTCGGAGACCCCTCTCTCAGACACCCCCTTTTGTGCAGCGGGATAACACACAAACATATTTCCATCTGAAAGGGGCTCCAATACGGGTTTATTTCTGAGGGGGAATCGAAGGGGTTGTTGCGGTTTGGTATTTGAGTTGGGTCTGTGTGTGTGAGTGTGAGTGTGAGTATGTCTGTGTGCATGTGTATGATGTGGGTATGTGTGAGATTAGGTAAATATTGTCATAGAGGGAGCCTGCCGCAGGTCCACAGCAGCAATGCCATATGAATCTCTGCAGCAGAACTCATGAAATGTGTGTGTTCAGCTTGTCTTCCTGATAGCTGGAGAAAGACTCTACAAGGATAAGGGAGTGAACAGAAGAACGCACTCTAACGGGAATGTTTCTGAAAGTAAATCTCAAGACTTCCATAATCGAACAAAGATGAAGTAAAAGAATATAAGTGAAATCTGAGGGTGTAAGTTGCGCTTGGACATATTTGAATGGAGATGAAGAGAAGCCATCTTGACTCAGTGAGATACAGTGAGATTGACTACTCAGTCTTAAATTGACCCTGGGCAATGTAGAACCAGAGAGCAGGATTGTGCTTCATCAGCCACTGTGAAGATCTCTATGGAACTTTCCATCAACACAGATTTCATGCATGTAGCCCCCAGTCTAAGAAAGGGAGGGGAAAAGACAAGACAATCACAAGTGTAAAATAAAAAAGTTGGAATAGAAAGGGTCATGTAGATTTGTGGCTGGGGTCTCTTTTGATGATGACAGGAGGGGAGTACACCTTAGCTGTGTTATGCATTCCATAATCTGCCTTACGCTGGTGGTTTCTCAAACACACACGCGCGCTCGGACACGAACACATACACACACAGGCTGTGACCGTCTGGGATGAGGTAGAATTGGAGGTGTTACTGACAAGGTGAACTTCATGCATCGCGTACATGATGTATAACTCTCACAGGATCAAGAGCAGAACACCAGACTGAACAGTATTTCCTCTCTCTCTCTATCTCTCTCTGTTCCTCAGGCCTTTGTCTGTGCTGGAGAAGTCACAAAGGAGCCACTAGGTGACCAGCCTCCTCTGTCCTTCATCTCTATCCGTTCTTTCTTTCTTTTAGTAGGATAAAACAGGAGGGTCCCTCCATTTAGAGCGTAATTCAGAGTTTAATTTTTAGGATGGTCAAATAAACGGGTGATGTAAAGCACATCTATCATGAGACAAAACCGAGAAAAAAAAGGAGAATGTGAAAAAGAGAAGAGAGAAAAGGACGGGTTATTTTACCTTAAATGTCATCATCCTCTGACACAGACACATTCACCTTTTATACAAATGTGAGGAAGGAGAAAAAATTCATTGGATAAAAAAAGACATCTTTATATTCTGGCTTAAGACCATCATAATTTGACTACAGTACGCTTTTGTGAAATGCAAAGATGCATTTGAGAGCGTTTGGAGCGAAAAAAAGAGAAAGAGAGAGGGAAAATGGAGAGAAAGATGTAGAAAGAGAGAGAGGAAGAAGGAAAAAGAGAGAGGTACAGAAACTGTCCATTAACCAAAAGCAATTTCTGTGGCTGTGCGCTCGGCTGCTTGGAGGTTCCTGGCCAAGCTAATAGCCTTTCATTACAAGTTTCCTTCTCTGCCAATTAGACGGCTAGTCTGTGTCTGAGGCTGGCCACCCAACCGGCCCCACCGTCAAGCCCACAGCCACACACTTTGATCAGCCCTGTGCTCACTGGCACACGTCCAATGACCAGGGGACATAGCTACACTCACAAGAACACACACTCACTCAGACACACACAGAGAACATAGACTTTTCTCTCTGCTTCCGCACGGCAAGCGTTACCGATGCACCAAGTCTGGATCAGCAGGATCGCGAATAGCTTCTACCCCCAAGCCATAAGACTGCTAAATAGTTAGTTAAATAGTTAACCAAATAGGTACCCGGACTTTCTGCATTGACCCTTTTTGCATGAACATTTTTGACTCATCACATACGCTGCTGCTACTGTTTGTTATCTATCCTGTTTGCCTAGTCACTTTTTTCCTAGTTATATGTACATATCTACCTCAATTACCTCGTACCCCTGCACATTGACTCTGTACTGGTAACCTTGGTATATAGCCAAGTTATCGTCACTCATTGGGTATTTATTATTACTTTAATTATTACGTGTTTTACTTTTCCATTATTTCTCTATTTTCTTTCTCTCTGCATTGTTGGGAAGTAAGTAAGCATTTCGCTGTTACTCTACACCTGTTGTTTACGAAGCATGTGACAAATAACATTTGATTTGATTTGATTCATTTTAATGATCAGGGGACATAGCTACACTCAAACAAACACGTGCAGAAAAGGCAGAAAGAGAAACAGTCACTCATAAAGACTGCACTGCAAGTTACACACACACACACCCCTGGCTCCAAATACAAGGCCTGTAATTACCAATTACAGCAACTGCTGCTTTAATGTAACCCCTTTCTTCTCCTCTCTCCTTCTTTCTTTCTCTCTCTCTCTCTCTCTTTCTTCTTTTGTTGTTTGTTGGAGTTGTTCCTGGTCACCACACATCCACATTGCATTCCTGTCTATTTGTTTATTTGGATAGCCATTAGCTTTTGCAGAAACAGCAGCTACTCTTCCTGGGGTCCACAAAAAACACAAAACATGACAACTAACAAAACGCTTTGGGTGCTGACATGTAGAGTGTGGAATCAACTGCATACATAGTCATTCTCGCTTCGTGTAAGACCAGTGACAAATCATTGGTAAAAATAGAGAAGGGTAACGGCCCAAGGAAACTGCCCTGAGGGACACCGCACCACACTAGTGTGTGTGAATGCTGGTGTGTGTATGTGTGTGTGTGTGTGTGTGTGCATGTCTGCACGTCACCAGTGGGTGTTTTTCCAACCTGTGGGTGTAATCATTTACACTATTTAAAGCTTGACCTCTGACCTCACCCCGACCCCACATGGTGCCAGACAGGATACTGGGTCATCTGTCATAGATGAATTGTGGCGAGTGATTTGAAAGTAGTCAGGCGCAGGAGGGTAAATCACAGAATAAAAGGGTTTATTCCGAAGGCACAGCGGTACGCAGCAATGCGTAAAAAACTCCAGTGCGTAATCAGGCGCACTGGGAAACAACAAGGCACACAGGTGAAATATCCCGGCGATACAAGATACAAGGAGCTCCACCAAGCTAAACTAACCTCCACAATAAACAATCACACACAAAGACAAGGGGGCAGAGGGAATACTTATACAGGTACTGATGAGGGGATATGAACCAGGTGTGTGTAATAAACAAGACAAAGCAAATGGAATGAAGAGATGAGGAGCGGCCGTGGCTAGAAGGCCGGTGACGACGAACGCCGAAGCCTGCCCAAAAAAGGAGAGGTGGCAGCTTCGGAGGAAGTCGGGACATGAATGAATGACTGGCAGGATAACATGTGAAATATACTCAGCATTTCCTCTTTATTCATATCTGGGATTGGTCGGGGAGGAAACATTGTTTTTATTGTCAGTAAAACCTATTTTGGTATTTCGACATCACACAAACAAATTATACACATAATTAAATCCTAGGAATCACTGAAGGAATGGGATGAGAAAGGTGGATGAGAGGTGAGAGTAAAGGAGGAAGGGGAAGAAGTGAGTTAGATCATCGTTGAGGTGAGGAGAGGTTTGGGTTGCGTTGTGGTGACGAAGGCTGTCATTTAGCCAAAAGAAAAATGGTGAGACTCAAACACAAATCAATCAATTGAGGTAAAGTATTGCAATTTGAGCTTTTCCATTTACATTTAATTCCACGTTAGATCAAAATAAAATAAAATAAAATTAAATAAAATTGTATTTGCCACATGCGCCGAATACAACAGGTGTAGTAGACCTTACAGTGAAATGCTTACTTACAAGCCCTTAACCAACAATGCAGTTTTAAGAAAAATAAGTGTTAGGTAAAAAATAGATAATAACAAATAATTAAAGAGCAGCAGTAAAAGTTGAGTGTCAAGTTGAGTGTCAGTGACCGAGCTGGTGGATACTGTATTGTACTGTATATTAACAGTTAAAAATGTAAGATAAACAGTGTTGTACTAATATGGCTGTAGAGGTTGTAGAGGTAGTTCTGCCCTGAGGTGACTAGCTGTATGTGAGAGAACAGTCCAGTGGAATTCCCACCAGTATTAACCAACCATGCTAATCCTTCACTCTGAGGACAAGGTGACACAAGCAGGCCTAGGGACAGATAAGTCGACTAAAGCACTGTTAGAAAAGTTTGAAATATTAGCAACACTTAATATGTATCAAATATGGAACTGGGAATGTAGATGTTTATTTCACGACTAAATGAATAGTTGCAATTTACCACACACACACACACACACACACACACACGTCCACACACACACACACGTACACACACACACACGCACACCGTAACACATTCGAAAGGGAATTGGCACTTCTAAATATTCAGTTTGATGCAATACATCATGTTTTCTTGTTTTCTAAAGCTATGTTTCACAGCAACACCATGACAACCTGCATATGTTGCTTTTAGGGCAGCATAAAAGACATGGTCCTGCATTCACTTCCCCACACACACAGACACACACACTAATGCCTCGGAGCTCCTCGCCGTGTGTCGGAGCCGGGCTGAGCGCTGTGGAATGTCAGGTGTGTGAATCACAAAGCCAGTGTTTACATTAAGGCTGGGGTCAGGAGGACAGGTATGTTTTAACGACAACATTACCTCTCCCTGACACGGCTAATGGACAAGGTGAGCCAGCAGTCAGCGGAAGAGAGCAACACCCCTCCCCTCCCCTCTGCACCCCACCACAGCCCACCCCGGGCAAACACTCAACAGCTTATACATTACATGTCAAAATACAGGACATTCGTCAGGAGAAACGTAAAAATTACTCTCTCTCAAGACTAATGGAGCGTGGCTGTGTTTTCCTTAGAACTTGGCAGAGATGAAGAGAAATGAAGAAAGGACGAATGGATGGAAGGATGGGTGGCTGGATGAATGAAAAAGAGAGAAAGGAAGTCAAGGCCATAGAGTGTAATTGCTAATGGAAGAGATTGGATGAGGAGGAATTCCATCAGAAGATTATATTACTGTTCTGCTAGTATTGTTGGTTAATAGTATCAGTTTAACTAGATGGATGACGCAATCAATCACGGCGTTAAGATGCTTATTGTGACTGACACAGCAGTGTCCTCTGTACTGTAGTGAATGTTCTACCATTGCTACACGGACACACACTACTACCCAACACACAAACTATTTATTTCTCTTTCAACACACACACACACACACACACATATACACACACACATACAGTGAGCGATGATTGCCATACTCCATATTACTGGTGTACAGATAACTGCTTGGCTCCCTTGGGCCTGCCAATCCACTGTAATCCCTCAAACACTGCATTTTCATTTCAAACAAAAGCTAAATCCGTCAGAAGACACAGGGAAGCATTCTGTTCTCTCCTCTTTTTTCCCCATCCCTCTTTTTTGTTGTCGTCTCTGTATTTCTGTCCGCATGTTCCAACCACTTGTTCCTCCTCTCTGCTTGCTCTGCTTATGAAATTAAATATAAGAATGATAAACGATGCTAAACAAAAAGCATTGAATCAACTGAGAGTGAATTTAGACTGATAGTCACCATAATTGAATACATTCCCTCACTTGTCTAATTCTGAGTCCACAATGATTACATACAGTGCATGATGAGTGCTACAGACCCAGCAGAAGCTAGTATAGGAAACTCACAACCAATGCAGTTGGTTGATATAGACGCTAACATCCCTGCATCTCTCCTTCCCCCAATAGCCTACACATACAGTATATATCCCATCCTCATATCAGTGATCAAAGTGGACTAAGCATGCTTTACATTCCCAACCCCTGCAACAATGTATATATCATATGTAGCATCTCTAATTTGTCGTATGGTTTTGTCTTGTGCATTTTCAGCTAATCTCCCATTGGCAATATGTTATGCATCATATTGTGTTGCATGGATCACCATTGATATTTTTCGAAGAAGCCTACAATATGGGTATTTTATAGATCATCACCTGCCAGACATACTATGGTCCACAGAAACCAACGAAAGAAGATGCTTATTATGACGGGTAACTATGACCATCCAGACTCATAGTGAAGGTGTGGGGGGAGAAACGGGAGCGAGAGACCCCAGATGAACCCACTGTCCCCTTGTCTGCCCCCCCCGCAGTAGCCTAGCTGCCAGTCAAAGGGCTATCTCCATGGTGACGGGCAGGTGAGGCAATAAGGTGATGAGGGAAGGAAAGAGACCATTACAGAGGGGCAGAGGAGAGAAAAGCTAATTGAAATTGGATATTGCAGTCTTCTGAAAAAAAAGAGAGGGAGGTTGTGAAGGAGGTGGGGAGGAAGGAGGGATAAAGAGGGTATGGGGTAAATATGCAGTCTAGTCATTTCCCCTCTCCTCCAAGTGTAAGTAAGACTTCAGCGAAATGGCTGAGATGAAATCCGAGGTTGTGGCAGAGACACTGGTGTTGCCGCATTTAAATCACATGCTGGGCTAAACCTCTTAGATTACAACACTTTGGCTGTGTGTGCCGTTTCTGCCGTTTAATTATCAGTTCATATTCCCTGCCAGTGCACCGTGGACACACCACACACGCAAGCACACACACACTCATTCAAGTGTGCACAAGGATTAAGGACAGTTGGAAATCCTCAGGTATAAATGAGACATTACAGAAAACAAGTCTAGTAGGAAAAACTATAGGATAGACAAACACATCACCGACGGGGGTGAGAGGCATATTTTTGGCACCGTGTCTCTCATCGCCACCCTGCACTTCACTCTCCGTCGTCGCCCTTCAAATGGTCTCCCCCACAGACATGACTGTCACTACGGCCATTACCAGTGTCCATTCAGGCTCTGCCCGGCCGCCCAAAGGGCTCCTTGTTCCTCCCAGTCGTACGGCTGCCCAGCCACAGCCCACTGGCCCACTGGCTACTGACCCCTGGCTGCGGCGCCCTCCATTAGGCCTAATTGCAGCAGTGGAAGTGGTGCAGACCGAGGCTCCACATTAGAGCCAATTAGGGCCGCCCAGGCCGGACCCTGTCCAGGGTAGGGTTACCCAGGACCAGGTAGACCTTATGGGGGGACGGGTGGACAGCGCTCAGACCCAGGGGCCAGGGGCTTGAGCTGAAAGGTAAATATGATAGAGAGAGACGAGGGAGAGAGAGACAAAGAGAGACAGAAAAAGAGAGAGAGAGCTTGTGTCTCTCCATTCATGCGTGTGGATGTGATGTGGACTGCGACCTGGGGAGACAGCAGTAATTTTAGGCTGTCACTGGTAGGGATATAATAAGGGTTGGGTCTTGCCTTCAAATAAAAGGTAGACATCCTCCTCTTTAATGAATAGTCTCCCCTCTCTGTTTCTGGACAGGGCCCCTGCAGGTATGCATGAATGGATAGAGAGAAGAGAGGGATGAATGGAACTGAAGAAAAACATGTTCCTGACACAATTACACATAGCAATTGCAATCATTATGAGGATTTGTTCTTGTATGATTTGATATACAGGATCCAACAGTGCAATCACAGATTCAGAAAATCGAAAGATAAAATAAGCAAAGATTATCGAAAATAGGTGCAATCAAGATGGTTCACAAACCATCAGACTCGGTCAGTGGTCACAACCTGTACCTAAAATACAAATACATGTCAGCCGCTTACCTAAACCACTAGCCTTTGAACAGTCACCCATACTCTGTGCTAGCATACATATCACCACAGAATCACCACACCACACAATACCTCTGTAGTAACTGCAAAGCTCTGCTATTCAAGGCATCCCAACCTGAGCTATATGATTAATTATGGGGTTAGGGCTAGAAACAACACACAGTCGTCACGCTAATTGTCACACGGTCGTACTGCAGCTTACCCAAGACTCAACGCTGTCAACATGCTGTCAGATATGATCTATAGAGGCTGAACTTTCTCTGTTTGGGGCTTAACAGATAAACCATACACACACGGTACACACACACACGGTAGATACACACACAACTCTGGCACACTCCACTTTATGTATCATATAAAGACTTTACACTAGCTTGACTCATTACGTTAGTCATTGTGTCGTATCCTGTCATTATTGGATCAAGGAAATAAAGCTTTACAACTACAGTAGATACACCTCATATTTGATGTGCTTTCAGTTGAAATGTACACATAAGAGGGAGACAGAGATGGAGAGAGAATCAGCCTGTCAAAGTTCTGCTGCTCTCTCCTTGCAGGGGCAGACCTGAGTTTTGTTACATTGACCTGGAGTCATTGATGTAACATTACCCAAACGTTCCAGCTAACATTCCTATGGTCACTACAGTGGGGGAAAAAAGTATTTAGTCAGCCACCAATTGTGCAAGTTCTCCCACTTAAAAAGATGAGAGAGGCCTGTAATTTTCATCATAGGTACACGTCAACTATGACAGACAAAATGAGAAAAAAAATTCCAGAAAAAAAAATCAGGATTTTTTATGAATTTATTTGCAAATTATGGTGGAAAATAAGTATTTGGTCAATAACAAAAGTTTCTCAATACTTTGTTATACACCCTTTGTTGGCAATGACACGGGTCAAACGTTTTCTGTAAGTCTTCACAAGGTTTTCACACACTGTTGCTGGTATTTTGGCCCATTCCTCCATGCAGATCTCCTCTAGAGCAGTGATGTTTTGGGGCTGTCGCTGGGGAACACGGACTTTCAACTCCCTCCAAAGATTTTCTATGGGGTTGAGATCTGGAGACTGGCTAGGCCACTCCAGGACCTTGAAATGCTTCTTACGAAGCCACTCCTTCGTTGCCCGGGCGGTGTGTTTGGGATCATTGTCATGCTGAAAGACCCAGCCACGTTTCATCTTCAATGCCCTTGCTGATGGAAGGAGGTTTTCACTCAAAATCTCACGATACATGGCCCCATTCATTCTTTCCTTTACACTGATCAGTCGTCCTGGTCCCTTTGCAGAAAAACAGCCCCAAAACATGATGTTTCCACCCCCATGCTTCACAGTAGGTAAGGTGTTCTTTGGATGCAACTCAGCATTCTTTGTCCTCCAAACACGACGAGTTGAGTTTTTACCAAAAAGTTCTATTTTGGTTTCATCTGACCATATGACATTATCCCAATCCTCTTCTGGATCATCCAAATGCACTCTAGCAAACTTCAGACGGGCCTGGACATGTACTGGCTTAAGCAGGGGGACACGTCTGCACTGCAGGATTTGAGTCCCTGGCGGCGTAGTGTGTTACTGATGGTAGGCTTTGTTACTTTGGTCCCAGCTCTCTGCAGGTCATTCACTAGGTCCCCCCATGTGGTTCTGGGATTTTTGCTCACCGTTCTTGTGATCATTTTGACCCCACAGGGTGAGATCTTGCGTGGAGCCCCAGATCGAGGGAGATTATCAGTGGTCTTGTATGTCTTCCATTTCCTAATAATTGCTCCCACAGTTGATTTCTTCAAACCAAGCTGCTTACCTATTGCAGATTCAGTCTTCCCAGCCTGGTGCAGGTCTACAATTTTGTTTCTGGTGTCCTTTGACAGCTCTTTGGTCTTGGCCATAGTGGAGTTTGGAGTGTGACTGTTTGAGGTTGTGGACAGGTGACTTTTATACTGATAACAAGTTCAAACAGGTGCCATTAATAAAGGTAACGAGTGGAGGACAGAGGAGCCTCTTAAAGAAGAAGTTACAGGTCTGTGAGAGCCAGAAATCTTGCTTGTTTGTAGGTGACCAAATGCTTATTTTCCACCATAATTTGCAAATAAATTCATTAAAAATCCTACAATGTGATTTTCTGGGAAAAAAATTCTCAATTTGTCTGTCATAGTTGACGTGTACCTATGATGAAAATTACAGGCCTCTCTCATCTTTTTAAGTGGGAGAACTTGCACAATTGGTGGCTGACTAAATACTTTTTTTCCCCACTGTACCTGGCTTGGCCAGTCAGTGTGTGTGTCTCGACAGGGGAAAAAGACCAGCAGCAGATAAAATCCTACCATCGACATGGAGCGATAGTGGTTGGTTTATGTGTATTTGTATGTGTTTGGGTTATGGGAGATTGGTAATGGTGATCGGTGCATTGGGGGGTGGGTGGTTTATCGAGGGGGGGTGGGGGGGTCATTTCCAGACACCCCCTGTTATCTCCAGTTGAGGTGTGCTGGAGGGAGATTAAACAACCTAACAGGCCTAGTGGATTCTAACTGCCTGCTGCTAACACAGACAGAGAGAGAGAGAAAAATCTAACTGTAGCTTCTGCTCCAGCTGTTGTTGTTAGCAGAGAAGGAAATCCTTGTTCCAAACACTGATAAGCACATAAAGTATTTCTGTCCCGAAGGGGATAGAGAGAGGAGAGATTCTGGGGCCTGTAGATCGACTGTAATGAATATCAATGGCGCTGGATAGGGGCTGTTCCCTGTTTCCGCGTCCCTTTGGGCCCTTTATCTACTGTATACCCCTCCTTCACTGACACCATCGCGATGGGATACTATGCATGAGAATGCAGGGTTTAATATATGATAATGCTATGTAAACACGGCTGATCTGAGTAGGGAGATTTTATGGGGAGAATGGATCGTCGGTCGCGGCAGCAGAATATATCTCCAAACCCAACTGTAGGCTCTGAGCATATTTATCTAAAAATGAATATGACATGGAACAGGGGGAAAAAAACTGATATTGCAAACTCAGCACCACTTTGTCAGATCTCTCTCTCTCTCTCTTTCATTGTGTCTCTCTCTCTCTCTCTCTCTCTGCACCTCCCCCTCTCCTCTCTTGCTCACTTTTTCAGTTGCCCTAACTAACAACTTCTTAGGCTCCAGAAACACAAGGGGCTTATTCAAATCAGCGCTCCTGAGTTTGAGAGGTTACCTGAGCTCGTGTGAAAACACACAATATGGCCGCCACCACGCCAGACATGTCTACCACACAGACACAACCTGACTGGGGTCTGGTTTCTCTTCTCTAAACTGTCGGTCTGGTAGGACCAGGAACAGAATGTCTTCTCTTAGAAGGAGAGATGATAGCCTATTGTTTATAAAGTGGCGTGTGTTACCCTACTTTCTGAGGAGTTGATTAATACATTCCAAAAGAAAAGAACAACACATGTTGATATATTACATTTGATAGACTACATATTGATAGAGAACAACACATTAATTCAACAGTTTCAAGAATATCCTTCTCTATTAATAATTTCTTCAATGAATAGGTAGGGTCAATTTCTAATTCGATTCTGTTTTGCCTGCAAGCTCTGCTCCTACACTCTTAGAAAAAAGGCGCTATCTAGAACCTAAAAGGGTTCTTCAGCTGTCCCCATAGGCAAACCCTTTAAAATACGCTTTTTGGTTCATGGTGGAACCCAAAAGGGTTCTCATACAGGGACAGCCAAAGAAGGAGAGAGAGAGAATAAGACAGAGAGAAAGAGAGAGAGATGACAAAAGAAAGAAGGAGAAAAAGAGAGAGAGAGAGAGACGTGTGTGAGTGTGTTAGTGAGATGCCATAGCCCGGGGCAGCGAGGTGGGATTTGTAAGCCCTTTGTACGTAACAGGCTCCACTCTACAGAGGCTGAAGGTATGTTTTTGTGTGAGTAATCCATGATAGATGTTTTAATTGAAAGCACAAGGCTTTTAGGGCTGTTTGTAGAGGCCACTGCCAACATCTGACACCTCCACTCAGACCCCCATACAGTCATACAGTCACACAGTCATACAGTCACACAGTCACACAGTCATACAGTCATACAGTCACACAGTCATACAGTCATACAGACACACAGTCAGACAGTCATACAGTCAGACAGGCCTAGATCACAGTCATACACAGTGCTGAGGTTTAAGTATTGGTAAACACGCTGTACATGGATTTACTTCTGGTTTAATACTTTATACACTAAGCCACAATAATCATCATACCTATGAATATGGAGTGTGAACAGAAAGAATGTGAAAATCCTTTTTGTATTTCCCCCGAAATGAATCACTGAACACCATTTCTCATCATATAACTTTGAAGTCAGTCCCAATAAAAGCCAGGCCATTTAAGTCATTTAAGTCAGACTAACTACTAAGTGATCCCATAGGGACAGTAAATCACTATGGAGTCCTGCAGCAGGACAGCCAGCCCGGCAGGCAGTCGGGTGGGGCTGGGACTGGGACTTTGCTGGGGCTGGTCTGGTCTTAAGTGTGGAGTGGGCTGACAGAACAGGGAGCCGTAGATTGGAAACGTGATGAGCTGGGGTCACAGGGGTTAACCCCGTTTGACCTGGAGGGGTGTAGGGGGTTAGAGGGGTAAGGCCTCTCTCATCCCCCTACATCCACCCCTCCCAAACCCTCCTCACCTCCTCAGGAAGACTCAACTGCGAGCGGGTTGGGGCATTCCAGAATTCCTATCCACCCCCCGTCCAAATACCTGACATATTCCACTACCAGTTACTTTTATTTGAAGAAGATTCCTTCCATTGAAACTGGGCCTGTGCTGTTGACAGTCAGTGAATGAGAGAGGAGGGGTGGTGGGGGATACACAGCACAGAAAAACTTCACAGGGATGTCTCCCTCTCTCCTCTGTCACTAACCGCCAATTTACCCCTGACGTACGCCTCGGAATCAAAAAACTTAATTACAATTTTGAATAAATAAAAACAACACAAAAAATGAAGTTATTGAATTCTGAACCCTTTGATAGATTTATCCCCCCAACCCCAGAATAATGCAAAATAAGATTTAATAACACCTTTCATATGGATAGTACAAAGCTTGGTATTTCCATTAAAGTGTAAATCGGTGTTGGGGAAAAGGCAGCGTTGCCTCTAAGCTTATTGATGTGCAGTTCAGAGCAGCCGGGCGGTATTGTTTCATGCTAAAGCTTGACGGATGTCAAGGTGATTATTTTTTAGATCACCCGTAAGAAGACAAGGTTTTGAAATGTTAAAATACAGACAGGTGACACAAAAGCCTTCAAATGTTTGTTTTACAGGGAGGGGAGAGTGGAGAGAGGACGGAGACAAACTCCCGCTGGGTTTCAGTGTTCAATCACTGTTACACAACGCCTAGGATGGAGACAAACTCCCACTGAGTTTCAGTGTTCAATCACTGTTACACGACGCCTAGGATGGAGACAAACTCCCACTGATTTTGAGTGTTCAATCACTTTTACACGACGCCTAGGATGGAGACAAACTCCCACTGATTTTTAGTGTTCAATGACTGTTACACGACACCTAGGATGGAGACAAACTCCCACTGATTTTTAGTGTTCAATGACTGTTACACGATGCCTAGGATGGAGACAAACTCCCACTGATTTTTAGTGTTCAATGACTGTTACACGACACCTAGGATGGAGACAAACTCCCACTGAGTTTCAGTGTTAAATCACTCCGCTGTTGTTGTTCAAAACATCTCAAATTTGTGGGATTCTTCTGACGTGTAGAAAAATAGTTTTGCATAATCATTACAGAGTGGTGCAACAATGAGCAGAGACAGTGTGAGTGAACAGTGTATTAACATATCTGTTCCTAATGCACAGCGTTTCTAAACCAAACTGAAGGTAGAGAAAGAGAGGAAGAGGGTATTTGGTATTTTATTAGGATCCCCATTAGCTGTTACAAAAGCAGCAGCTACTCTTCCTGGGGTCCACACATAACATGAAACATGACATAATACAGAACATTAATAGACAAGAACAGCTGAAGGACAGAACTACATACATTTTGGGATGTATGTAGGGAGAGAGAATGTGTACAATATGAGTATTATCAATTTACACTTGCGCACACACACACACACACACACACACACACACACACACACACACACACACTGCAGAGCTTCATCCCAGGGTTAACAGTAATGAAGTGTATCAGGGGTCACCTGTAATAAGTCTAAAGTCTATAACCTGTTTCAGAAGCAGACCTGACCCCCCTGACCTGTCCCTAAGCCCCACCCCCTCAGAGGTCAAACCTGTTGAACCACACCCTCCTCTCCAGCAATGGCCTTATTTTATCCCCACCTGAATCGCTCCTCCTACATTATGTTGTTTTTATTCGCACTGCTTTGCTTTATCTTGGCCAGGTCGCAGTTGTAAATGAGAACTTGTTCTCAACTGGCCTACCTGGTTAAATAAAGGTTAAATAAATACATTTAAATTTTAAAAAGCTACAAACCAAAACACAGAAAACATGCATCAAACTACAGAACATTCTCACAGTGTAAGACAATCCCTGTCTGTCTTTGCACAACACTGTGCAAACTCCTAGCTGCCCACATCCCTCTTTCACCTATCACTCTTTGTTGCCCTCCCTCCTCTCTCTCTCTCTCTCTCTCTCTCTCTCTCTCTCTCTCTCTCTCTCTCTCTCTCTCTCTCTCTCTCTCTCTCTCTCTCTCTCTCTCTCTCTCTCTCTCTCTCTCTCTCTCTCTCTCTCTCTCTCTCTCTCTCTCTCTCTCTCTCTCTCTCTCAAAAGCCAGTGTGGTCCTCGGGAAGTGTTCCGGGGATAGACAATTAGACAGATTTATGTCCCTAATTAACCAGCTATGGCTGACTGGGGAATCTCCCTCAGTCGCCACAACCTGAAACACAGATCTGCATGTGCCCAGCCCAGGTTGTGTGTGCGTGTATGTGTGTGTACGTATGTTTATGTGTACTATTGTGTGTACGTATGTGTGTGTGCATGTGTGCGTGCATGCGTGCACGTGGTGTGTGTGTGTTTCTCAGAAAACAGGGATAGGGAGGGAAAGTGACTGATGTTATCTTGGCAGGGTGTACACCTCTCTGAGATTCACACCAGTACCAGCCAAGATGCCAACGTCATAAAGCACAAGCAGGAACAGAAAACAGAGAGTTTCTGCAGTGGACTAACACCTACAATAGATCACACAAGGTAGACACACTGCAAACCTAACAACACCGTAAGATCACAATGAACACACAACAAAACAGATTAGGAATTCAAGGGGCATAAACTATGGATTCATATTAAGCCATTAGAACGGATAATAAAGTAACATTAAAATGTAAATTGTTTCCGTCCGTCGATCAGTCATTATATCTGTCTGGGAGCTTAGCACAGCGACAGTGCCTGAGGCCTCCTCATTTGACGGCCAAGTTTAGAGATGTGAAGATATGAGTTTGATCAGTGGACAGATAAGAGACCAATTTTCAGCAGCTATGTACACTGCTGGGCTAGAGTTTAGGGCCAGGGGCCCGTTGTGTGTGCTGTGTGCTGCGAGGCCCCTGGGCTGGGCTAATCACCACCCTCCCTCTACCTAATTCGGATCAGATCAGGCTGCTGATAGGACGGCTATCTCAGGACACCACACCCACTTTCCACTGCAGGGATGCTCGGTAAGTTATCTGGCAATCAGGAAGTAGGAGTGGAATGTATTAAAGAGATATATAGGGTGCTGTAGCCGCAGTAGCATAATGTGATAGCGATCATGTTAGATAAGAGGATATGGTATGTGCTTATGTATGTGGGATTGTATGTCATGGTAAGTGTGTGTGTGTGTGTGTGTGTGTGTGTGTGTGTGTGTGTGTGTGTGTGTGTTCTACATGGAGAGTGTGAGCATGCAGGTGAGGTGAGTGACATTCGGAAACCCTAACACCCTTGACACCAAGTGAGAGCTGTGGAGAGGTGTGAGTGGTTGTTCTTAGCGAGAGGGGCTGGTGCCACATCACCCCTGGAACCACATAAACAACACATGATTGGGGATGATACCATGGTTGACCTATACATTTACAGCTCAGCGTGTGTGCAGCATGTGTGCTGTGTGTGTGTGTGTGTGTGTGTGTGTGTGTGAGAGAGAGATACTGAGGATGACCTGTTAGATTTACAGTACTGTCACCCAGGCATGCAAGAATGTATCTTCATGTTGGGTGTGTTGCCGTAGTTACCCCAAGGCCTCAGGTACGTCCTCAGCCTGTTTCTTTTAGCTAGGTGTGTGTGCGTGTGTGTGTGCGGGTGCGTGTTTGTGTGTGTGTGCGTGTGTGTGTGTGTGTGTAGTCATTTCTCTCAGGTAAGCACGTCTATCTATGTAACCATCTTAGCCGTGGGATTACCAACGTCAACACAAGGACGACTTCACAGCCAGGTGAGCTCTCAGTCAAACCTGCTGTCACCAATATGACAACACTAGCCTGATGGTTTTCTCCCTCTCTTGTTACTATCATTCTCTAGCAGGAGTGCAGAGGCACTTTGTCAATTCATCACAGTCGACAAAGAGAGAGACCAAATATGATCGATTGAATGCTGTTCACGTTTTCATTTCCTCCCCTCTTTCTGAGATTTAGATAATTTCCTCTCTGCTCAGGTGCTCCGGAAGCTTCTTTTAGAGGGTATGTGGAGCTGCTGAGGAAGTTAAGTGGGTCTGGGGACCGAGAGATGAACGGTTGAAGGTTGGAAGGAGCGAGGGAGTGGATAAGAAGGGCTGGAGAGAGGGAGCGAGGGAGGGCTGGAGGGAGCAGGGATGAGATGAATCATGAGCGTGGGCAGGAGCAGGGGTGGGAGGAGGGAAAGAAGAGGGGTGGAGAGGGGGAGGTCAGGTTAGGGGTTACGTGTGCACAGGAGATAAGGCCCTCCTCATTCCACTCTGACGGACAGGCAGGGGAGGGCATTGCACAGACATACACCTCCATCACTCTGTCCTTCTCTCTACCTCTATCACACGCTCCATCACTCTCCCTCTTTACCTCCCTCTTTCTCTCTACACCTCCCTCTCTTTTATTTCACTCTCAAAATACCTCTGTCTTTTTCTTTTTGTCTTTCACTACTGCTCAGTTTCCCTTTCCTCCTTTCTTTCCCTAATTTCTCTCCGTCTCAGCATCAGCCCCTATTTATCTCCCTCAATCTCTCTCTCGCCATCTTTCTTCCTCTCCTTCTCGATATGGACACCTCCCTGATTCTCCAGCCTTCACTGTATCAGTCTCTCTCTTCCTCTCCCTATCTCTGAGATACATGATGGTAACAGAACACTCACAGGTGGGTCTACTCCCCCTCAGTACTGTAACTGTAAAACTGTCACTGTTCATGTTCCCTCAGATAGCTCCTGATTGGTTGACCTCTGACCTATGACCCTTACCTTGAGTCAGTCACTCTTCTGTAACCAGGAGCTATATATCTAGGACCTGAGAGAGAGAGAGAGAGCGAGAGAGAGAGAGAGCGAGAGAGAGAGAGAGAGAGAGAATGAGAGAGGTGCGAGAGATATATATATATATATATATATATATATATATATATATAGAGAGAGAGAGAGAGAGAGAGAGAGAGAGAGAGAGAGAGAGAGGGGAATGAGAGAGGTGCGATTGAGAGAAACGAAGAGAATAGTATTTTCCACTACAGAGCAGCCCATCGTTTTTGCCACACAAATTCACCACAATAGACAACAATACAAAACAACACTCATCTTTTTCAATGCGACAGAATAGAGTCGGGGCTGGTCAAAAGAAGCTGAGCAGAGGAGACAAAATGAAGGGGATGAGTACGGAGGCTCTGTATTGTTGGGCCCCTCTCTGTGTCGGCCCCGACGATGAAAGACGCCGATGAGTAGTCCTCAGGGCCCGTGCCAGCACCAAACAATCCCACCTCAATTCACCACTAAGAACTCAGTACACACACATTACGATCCTAATGCTGTGGCACTGCGTCAACTCAGCCCTAAATACATGATGCTGACACACACAACACACACAGTAGCTATACCGTATACACATGCCAATATACTGTATGTAGGCCTACGGCATCTTACAGCTTCCTTTGTGGAAATTAACCAATATCATTGTGGATAGATAGGCCTATAATTGTATATGCTATTGAAGGGACTACCATTTAGTCCATTGAGGAGTGTATTACCCAGGGTTCAGCTGGCTCAAACACACAAGTAAGGCACATGCTGAAGAAGGAGAGAGACTGTGTAATCTATGAATCACTGGCTGCATGGGATTATCGCTGAAAAATAGAGAGGGGGGAGAGAGAGAGAGAGAGAGAGAGAGAGAGAGAGAGAGAGAGAGAGAGAAACAGCGAGAAAGAGATGACAGGTTCCTCTCTCTCCATCTGAAATACCAGACGCAGCAGAGGAGGGGATTTGATTCACTTTTTAAAATGTCACCCAACATCTGTTTCATATTTATGATCATCGCGCTGCCTCTCTGATGCCCCTTCAACACTTAAGCGATTTTTATCTCTTCTTAGGATTACCCCCACTATCCACCGATGCATAATTTATAAGGCTAATCTTTCAACGAAAGACGGCAGAGAGAGGGAGGGGAGAATGGATTATAAAAAACGGGATATATTAAAAACCAGCTGTTGATTTTAAAGATGATACCTAAAGTATATCATGTATTCATTAATAGGATTATAAGAGATGGACCTAAAATAAAGCAGCAAACAATGGAGACTTTGTTCCTCGTCTCCTCTTTAACCCAGATGGAGCTGTGTCTGTCTCTGTAGCCTGTGTGTGTGTGTTTTTTTTTCTCCCTTTTTATAATTTGCAATGCCTTCCATTTACAAAATGCTTATCAGATTTCACTGATAACGTCTGGCTGTCATTAATACCACTAATGACTCTTCGTTCTGCCCCGTTCACTATCATCACACACACACGCACACACACACACGCACACACACACACACACACACACACACACGCACGCACACACACACATGCACACACAAACACACCGCCTGATGATGGTGGTATAGCCCCAGTCTGGGGTACTTTGGGGTGTTATTTACCCTCCCTTTGTTTTCCCTCTGATTGTTACCAATTTTACACATAGGACCTGACACAAAGATCTGCACCTCTCTCTCTACTGGGTGAAAACCACCCTTATCCTCTCCTCTGTCCCTTCCCCTCCCATCATCCTTCCATCCTTCAAGTATGACGTGACAGCTTCCTCTTCCTCTCTCCTCTTTTTCCTCCCCAATGCTACCCCCCCCCCCCCACCTCCTCCCCTCCTTCCCTCAGCTTTGTTATAAAAAGTACACCGTTTCGATAGAGTGGCCTTCTGACATTTTCGACTTATTAGCTAGTTTTCATACCGACTTCAATCAACCTCCTTAATCCTCACAGGGAAAAGTGCTTTTAATTCGCTGATCGACCGATAAGGCAGCCAAACGCCCGAGCCGTGCCTCTTGCGGAAGGCAGCGCTAGCAAACCAGGGCCTCGGAAGAGAAAAAAAAAAAGAAAAAAAAAAAGAACCCCTGCAAAAAAGAATAACGATTTACACGTAGATGAATCGTGCTAACAAGATGGAACCCTGGGCATTAGGAGTCGATCTGAATTTCCTATCTGTCATTTCTTCTCTCCTCCCTTCTTCCCTCCCCTCCTCCCCCCGCCACATTCGTTCTGTGTTTTCTTCCTCTCTCTCTCTCTCCTCCTTCTTCTCCACCATTACCCTTGCTGATTGCAATCTTTAAGCGCCATTGGGCCCACTGCTTCTGCAGTTTTTAATCTGCCTTTAATCCCAAAGATTTTAAATATTCCCCAGCTCCCAGAGACTGGAGGCAATTAACTGCCCTTCTGATGCTCTTCTTATCAGTTGCCTCCTTGTATCTCTCTGAAGCAGCCTCAAGACACTGCCAGGGCTGACAAATAATACCACCATTTACTGCAGAGCCTCCTCCGGGACTGGCAGGGAGCGCGCGGGCAGAGCCCGCTGCCGCATTCTAAACAGGTATTAGGTAAACATCTCATAGAGAGAGGGGAGAGGAAACACACAGGAACAACACAACCATTTGTATGGATGTGTGGATGTGTGTGTGTTTGTGTGGATGTGTGTGTTTGTGTGCATGTGTGTTTGTGTAGATGTGTGTTGGTGTGCATGTGTGTTTGTGTGGATGTGTGTGTTTGTGTGGATGTGTGTGTTTGTGTGGATGTGTGTTTGTGTGGATGTGTGTTTGTGTGGATGTGTGTGTTTGTGTGGATGTGTGTTTGTGTGGATGTCTGTTTGTGTATTCTCAGTGTGAAAACTAAAGATTGCCTTCTACCTCTGTGCTGATGTGAGGCGAGCGTGTGTAGGCTATAAGATGCGTAGCCTGCTGTGTAGACACAAACACACAGCGCCTATATGATTCTTAGACCTCTCAGAGGAGGGATGAAACAGTGAGGAACACATCAGTCTAAAACACAATCATCATGTTTAACCCCTTCTCTTCTTGTTGTCATAGCGTGCCTTGATTTCAAAGATAATCACTCTGTTTCAAGTGGAATAAGAAAATGGATGACATAGCTCCAGATTACAATACTTTTTACTATTTCGTATCTTAATAAAATAGCTAAATCATTTCAAGACCATTTCACTAAAATCAGGGACACATGCACAAACACACTTCATCTGTGTTTAGTTTAGAATTTGGCTCTAGCAAATATTGGAATATTGGAATTGATTTCTCAAGGCAAAGTGATGAGCGCAATCAGCAGCATGTGTACCACACACCCTGCCCTCTGACACCACCAGAGGAAACTGTAGCAGGCAGACTCAGCCAAACCAGACCCAGAGATAGGGATCAGCTAAAAGCTCGGCTTAGTGACATCATCAGAAAGAGACGGATGGCTATTGTCTCCATGCCAGGTTAGCCTAGGACTGAGAGCCTAATCCTCACCACAGATAATAGACCATCCATACATTGCAGACCTGAGCCATAGACTATAACAACCCAGTCAGGTAGATGTACTGTACTGTATAGACTAGAACAACCCAGTCAGGTAGATGTACTGTACTGTATAGACTAGAACAACCCAGTCAGGTAGATGTACTGTACTGTATAGACTAGAACAACCCAGTCAGGTAGATGTACTGTACTGTATAGACTAGAACAACCCAGTCAGGTAGATGTACTGTACTGTATAGACTAGAACAACCCAGTCAGGTAGATGTACTGTACTGTATAGACTAGAACAACCCAGTCAGGTAGATGTACTGTACTGTATAGACTAGAACAACCCAGTCAGGTAGATGTACTGTACTGTATAGACTAGAACAACCCAGTCAGGTAGATGTACTGTACTGTATAGACTAGAACAACCCAGTCAGGTAGATGTACTGTACTGTATAGACTAGAACAACCCAGTCAGGTAGATGTACTATACTGTATAGACTAGAACAACCCAGTCAGGTAGATGTACTGTACTGTATAGACTAGTACAACCCAGTCAGGTAGATGTACTGAACTGTATAGACTAGAACAACCCAGTCAGGTAGATGTACTGTACTGTATAGACTAGAACAACCCAGTCAGGTAGATGTACTGTACTGTATAGACTAGAACAACCCAGTCAGGTAGATGTACTGTACTGTATAGACTAGAACAACCCAGTCAGGTAGATGTACTGTACTGTATAGACTAGAACAACCCAGTCAGGTAGATGTACTGTACTGTATAGACTAGAACAACCCAGTCAGGTAGATGTACTGTACTGTATAGACTAGAACAACCCAGTCAGGTAGATGTACTGTTCTGTATAGACTAGAACAACCCAGTCAGGTAGATGTACTGTACTGTATAGACTAGAACAACCCAGTCAGGTAGATGTACTGTATGTCCAACACAAACACTTCTTATTAAGCCTGCCGTTGGCCATACTGGACACATACTGTATCTTAATGATCAAATTCTATACATAAAATCTATATGCAATCATCTCACAAACAATGGTCGTATTCAACAGCATGGTATCTCTCAATTATTCCATTGTATACACCAGTACAGCTATCTAATTAACAACACTATGTTAAAGTTATGCAGACTGGTATGAAGTATATAGATAACATTTGGCAAGTGGTATCACTTTGCTACAAAGACTTAAATTCACCCTGATGCTACTGAAGTAGAGTTAACTGCCAGAGTCAGACCACTGCTGGCATGAGCTAACCCGCTGTAGAATCATGTTTCAGTGCACACATGCCTCTCTCCATTAAAATCACATTCAATTACCGTTAGGCTGAGATGATTGGCTTGGCAGCCACCTCACTAATGTGGAATGTCCACAAATGGTGTGTCCACAAATTCATACACAGACACACTATAGAGACATACACAGAAATACATCACTCTCCCTTCTCTCCCTCTATTTCGCTCACTCTCTCCTGGTCTCACACACATATTTCTGTCGTGATTTCATGGGACCTGCCATCTCTGGAGTTTTAACAAACACAGCTGAGTGCTGTATTGGTCGGAGTTCAACTGTGCTGCACTGAAGCATCATGGTCTCCTAGCCAGCCCGTTCTGCATACAGTTCAGTACTGTGAAATGGCTGAGCTTTTGTTTGACATCATTACCATTGTAGGATGACCTGCTGCTGGGTGTGCTTCAACTGGATAAGAGAAACGCAGACCATATGAGGGCACAGTACACACACCCCTTATTGTAAATACATTATAATACGTGCGGCCTAGACTTAAACACACAAACACACACACACACGTAAACTAGCTGGCTCGCCCAATGCAATAGCTATATGTGTGTGTTTCTGTGTGTGTGTGTGTGTGTGTGTGTGTGTGTGTGTTTCTGTGTGTGTCTGAGTGTGTGTGTGTGTGTGTGTGTGTGTGTGTAGCTGTGGACTTGGAGCACACAGGCTTTGGGAGGTTAAGCTGAAGCTGCTCTCTCAGCCGGGCCCACACAGCGCTGAGATCCAGAGAACCAGGGGTCCAGGGGGCAGGGGTCCACGGCTCAGCCCATAAACAGGAGGCCTCTCCAGGTAGGATGCAGGCCAAGAGCAGGGGGTTGGAGAGGGCGGAATGACAAACACACTCATCCCTAAACACCAACACCACGGCCACACCAGGGGTCCACCCCAATTTCACACACATAAATAAAAGTCAACACTCGCTCACATGTCACACATACAAAAGTATGTATATTTGTAAACAAAAACACTCGCATACATAATACACTCATACACACAAGGAAACATGTACCACAACAGAATATGTAAATATCTAAACTAGTCTAGTGAGGAGGGCTTAGGGGAAGTCCTTTTGAGACATGTGACATTGGGCTTGAGCCTTTCCAGAACATGTACACCAGCTACAGGTCAGAGCACCAAACCAAAACAACACACTGCCCAATAAAACTGAAATCCAATCAAGCCCCTGATATCAGCTAGCTTCTCATCATGGAGGGGGTGAGAGGGGGGAGGGATGGAGGGAGGAGGAGCCTTGCTGGGGAGGAGAGCTTAGCCCCCCCCACCCCTCTATCCATCCCATCTTCCCCTTCTCCCCTCCTCCCCTGCATGGTTTCCGTGGCGACTGCTAAGCCCGAAGTTACGGTAAAGCTGGTGTGCTGCTGAGCCCTGGGCAGGATTTGTGACAGAGAAATCACATCAGCCTATGCTGATTAACAATTCCATTCCAGCCTGAGATTTATATAAAAAAACTATCTTACATTTGGCTTTTTAATAGGAACGATCGCTATCTCAAATTGAGTCCCTGCAAACTTTAATAAAGGCTACAGGGTTGAGTGGCATTTTGCATGCTGATTTAGGCCCGATTGGCGGCTTTTGATGAGAGTGAGGCTGCTATGTAAAGCGGTGCTCCTAGCGCTTTTCTACATCGCCGGTTCAAATGCGGGGGGATAAGAACATGAAGAAAAAAACACCACTTCCATCTGCAATCTCCAGATTTCTCTCTCTCCCTCACTGTCTTTTTTTCAAAAAAATGATTGACTGTTGAATATGAATAAATGGAATAGAATGAAGACGGAAGAGAGTGGGAGAAAAATAAAGAAAAAACCCAGACTTTCTCTGGAGGTGAAAAATAAAATCATAAACCCAGGCATTTTTTAATGCCCTCGTTTCATGACATTTGGAGAATGGTATTAGTGTTGAGCATTCAGAGTATACAGAAGGACCACAGGCGGAAGAGAGAGAGGGGAAAGAAGGCAATCAAATAAAAAACATCGCCCAGTAACACTTATCCTCCTACCCACTCCGGCCCCCAGAAATCTACATCGGTATTAGAGAACTATTTATAGTGAGAGTTCGGCTTAATGGGATAATCAGCTCTATTTGTAAAGATATTGGATAATCCTATATAGTTTATATGGGCATAGAGATTTAAAACATTTCCATTAGATGTACTGTATTTACGGGGCATTTAAAACGCCCCTCAGTGCGATTGTGTAGCATTTAAGATGAAGAAAACAAAAGGTGTGGGAAACAGCCATTCCTGAACGGACAGTAAGTCCATGCTGGGCCAAGTGGAGTTCTACTGGTAATGTAGTGTTATGGCATTGTGAAACTGTCTCATGCTCTTTTTCAAAGGCACACAAGAGACATTGATGTTTGCTACTGTAAGTACAGTAGTGTATGGCTCTCACTGCTATCTATCGATAGAGCACTTCCACTTCCTGACTACAAATATGAAGGATGTTGCTCAACCTCTGTGTGAGTACATGACAAAAAGACTGTCTTTTGTGCAAGTGGGATGTTTTACAATTGCTGATGTTTGGGTGTTACTCAATATCACAAAACATATTTGGTTGTTTGAATCACTGATAGATAGCATTTTAGTGAGGACTGTGTTTTGTGGAATTCACACACTCACTCCCCCTGCATCGCAAGCACTGCTTTGTTGGAGGATGACCCTGCACAATGCGACACACACATACACACACACAAATAGATAAATATAAACACACAGATATGGGAGGGTTGTTTAGGACCCCTGAGATAAGTGCCTCTCTCCCCCAGAGCCAGCAGAGAGAGGGGGAAGGCAGGGAAGTGAAGAGGGGTAATGGAAGGCATCCAACAGGATCAGTGGGTAGGGCATGCTGCCAATGCCTGGCACAGGAGTTCTAACCCCACCACACACACACACACTCTCACGCACACACACGCACACTCGCACAGGCACACACATACACAGACACACAATATCTGTCCCTCCTCCCTCCCTCACGGAATCCACCACATGGCCCGTATGGGAAATGTACCGAATCCACTCTCAGCTCTGGTGCCTAAACCCAAACCTGACTAGCCAATCAGATAGTAGCCCTACCAGGGGGGCCTACCAGAGAAAGGGAGGGGGGATGGAAATTAGGGATCTGGGCCAATAGCACCTCCACTCTGGGACAAGATGACTTCAATCCAATGTGGAAAAAGGAGAGAGAGAGCTTTCTATTCTCCATATTAGACTGTGATGCTTGCTCCCATCAGAATGAAAGCACAATAAAAACAATGAAAATCATAGAATTTCCTGTCAGGTGAGAAGCTGGGTTTGAGATACTAGTATAAGAGGATATAGAATATGTGTGATGAGGTGTGAATGAAGGAGTCAGGCGCAGGAGGTAAAACACTGAAGTCCAGAGTTTATTCCGTTTACATAAACAAAACGCACCAAGCGTCAAAACGAAACTATCACAAGGGAAATATTCCACCTTGGCAATAACAAAAGAGCTACACACTCTCACAAAGAAAGAATCACTCACAAAGACAAGGGGAACAGAGGGAACACTTATACACATACTAATTAGGGGAATGAGCACCAGGTGTGTGTGATTGACAAGACAAGACATGACAAGTGGAGTAATGAGAATGGGATCGGCAGTAGCTAGTAAGCCGGTGACGACAAACGCCGAAACCTGCCCGAACAAGGAGGGGAGGCAGCCTCGGCGCGCGGCTCCAGCAGTGCGCCGACCCCGGCCTCGGGGCGGCCTGGAGGACGCGGAGCAGGGCGAGTCGGATGGCGACAGTGGAAATCCCACAACAGGGAGGGATCGAGGATGTCCCTCCTTGGGACCCAGCACCGTTCCTCCGGACCGTACCCCTCCCACTCCACGAGATACTGAAGGCCCCACACCCGACGCCTCGAATCCAGTATGGAACGGACCGAGTACGCCGGGGCCCCCTCGATGTCCAGATGAGGTGGAGGAACCTCCTGCACCTCATACTCCTAGAGCGGACCAGCTACCACCGGCCTGAGGAGAGACATGAAACAAGGGGTTAATACGGTAATCAGGGGGGAGTAACAACCTGTATGTAACCTCGTTTATCCTCCTCAGGACTATAAACGGCCCCACAAACCGTGGGCTCAGCTTCTGGCAGGGCAGGCGGAGGGGTAGATTCCGGGTCGAGAGTCAGACCCGATTCCCCGGTACGAAAACCGGGGCCTCCCTGCGGTGGCGGTCAGCGTTCGCCTTCTGACGACGCATGACGCGCTGGAGGCAAACGTGGGCAGCGTCCCAAGTCTCCTCTGCGCGCTGAAACCAGTCATCCACCGCAGGAGTCTCGGTCTGGCTCTGGTGCCACGGTGCCAGGACCGGTTGGTAACCCATAACACATTGGAAGGGTGTTAAGTTAGTGGAGGAGTGGCGGAGAGAGTTCTGAGCGTATTCTGCCCATGGCAGGAACACCGACCACTCCCCCGGTCGGTCCTGACAGTAGGTCCGCAGGAACCTACCCACATCTTGATTCACCCTTTCCACCTGCCCATTACTCTCGGGGTGAAATCCAGAGGTCAGGCTGACCGAGACCCCCAGACGTTCCATGAACGGCTTCCAGACCCTAGACATGAACTGGGGATCTCGGTCGGACACTATATCCTCTGGTACCCCGTAGTGCCGGAAGACGTGAGTAAACAGAGCCTCCGCAGTTTGCAGGGCCGTGGAGAGACCAGGCAGAGGAAGGAGGCGGCAGGACATCGAAAAGCGATCCACAACGACCAGGATAGTGGTGTTACCTTGGGAGAGGGGAAGATCAGTAAGAAAATCAATACTAAGGTGAGACCATGGTCGTTGTGGAATTGGTAAAGTTTGTAGCTTACCCGCTGGGAGATGCCTAGGTGCCTTACTCTGGGTGCACACTGAGCAGGAGGAAACATACACCCTCACGTCCTTAGCTAAGGTAGGCCACCAGTACTTCTCGGTCAGGCAGCGCATTGTACGACCGATACCTGGATGACCAGAGGAGGGTGACGTGTGTGCCCAGTAGATCAGACGATCACGGATAAGCGCAGGCACATACTGCAGCCTAGCTGGACACTGTGGTGGAGATGGATCTGTGCGTAATGCCTGCGCTATATCCGCGTCCATCGCCCATACTAACGGCGCCACAATGCATGAGGCCAGGAGTATGGGGGTGTTGTCTCTGGGCCTCTCCTCTGTGTCATACAGCCAAGACAGTGCATCTGCCTTCACGTTCTTTGTACCCGGAATGTATGAGAGTGTGAAATCAAACCGGGTGAAGAAGAGGGCCCACCTGGGCTGGCGAGGATTCAGCCTCCTCGCTGCCCGAATGTACTCCAGGTAACGGTGGTCTGTCCAGACGAGGAAAGGGTGTTTTGCCCCTTTGAGCCAATGTCTCCACACCATCAAAGCTCGACCAACAGACAGCAGCTCCCGATCACCAACGCTGTAGTTCTGCTCCGCCGAGCTGAGCTTCTTCGAAAAGAAGGCACAGGGGCGGAGCTTGGGTGGCGTGCCCGAGCGTTGGGATAAGACAGCACCTATCCCTACCTCGGACGCATCCACCTCCACTACGAACGGTAGTGATGGATCGGGGTGAGCCAGTACCGGGGCGGAGGTGAACAGACCCCGCACTCTACTGAAGGCCAAATCAGCCTCAGCAGACCAGCAGAGCTGGGACGGCCCACCCTTCAACAAGGAGGTAATGGGAGCTGAGACCTTGCCAAAGCCCCGAATAAACCTCTGATAGCAGTTGGCAAAGCCAAGGAAGCGCTGCACCTCCTTCACCGTGGTTGGAGTCGGCCAATTACGGACGGCTGAAATGCAATCTCTTTCCATCTCCACACCTGTGGTAGTAATGCGGTATCCGAAGAAGGAGATTGACTGCTGGAAAAACTCACACTTCTCTGCCTTGGCATAAAGATCATTTCCAGCAGTCGGACCAGTACCTTGCGAACCAGGGACACATGCTCGGCACGCATAGAGGAATACACCAGGATGTCATCGATGTAGACCACCACACCGCGATCAAGCATGTCCCGAAACACCTTGTTCACAAAGGACTGGAAAACAGATGGAGCATTCATCAAAACGTAGGGCATCACCAGGTATTCATAATGCCCCAATGTTGTGCTGAATGCTGTTTTCCACTCATCCCCTTCCCGAATACGCACCAGGTTGTAGGCACTCCTGAGGTCTAATTTGGTGAAAAAACAGGCCCCACGCATTGACTCAATCACTGAAGGAATGAGGGGAAGAGGATAACTAAATCATACCGTCACCTTATTCAGTGGTCGATAATCAATGCACAGGCGTAAACCGCCATCTTTCTTCTTCACAAAGAAGAAACTCGAGGAAGCAGGTCAAGTGGAGGGACGTATATACCCCTGGCGCAGGGACTCGGTGATGTATGTTTCCATAGCCTCCGTCTCAGCCTGCGACAGGGGATACACATGACTCCTGGGAGGTACAGCGTCTACCCGAAGGTTTATCACGCAATCCCCTCCCGATGAGGTGGTAATTTAGTCGCTTGCGTCTTGGAAAATGCGAGCGCCAGATCATGGTATTCGAGGAGAATGCGCACGGTGGGGTTACCGTCTGGACTTTCCACCATGGTCGCACCAACGGAAACACCTAGACACCTACCCGGACACTCACGCGACCACCCCGTAAGAACCCTCTGCGGCCATGAAAAATTGGGGTTGTGAAGGGCTAACCACGGAATACCTAAGACTATAGGGTAAGCAGGAGACTCAATAATCAAAAAAGTGATCTGCTCAACATGCGTCTCCTGTGTAATCATGGTGACTGGTACAGTAACCTCCTTAACCAACCCGGACTCTAATGGTCGATTATCAAGTAATCTGATGGGGAGTGGAATGGATAGGGGAACCAATGAAATGCCTTGACGGCGTGCAAATGCCCTGTCCATAAAGTTCCCAGCTGCGCCTGAATCGAAGAGCGCCTTACACTGGGAAACTACCAGGTGATCGGGAAAGGAGATAGATAAGGTACAGTGCGCCGCAAAGGGCTCTGAACAAGTTTGTGTGTTCGTTACCTGGGGTGATGCGTGAGTACCCTGCCTACCGCCTACAGACCCAAAGGAACGTTGACTGCGACGTGAGGTGGATTGTCCCTTCGTGCCACCAGAGTGGGACTGTCGCTGTCCTCCTGCGCTCTCTCGACCGGCGGCTCCCCCCAGCTCCATCTGCTCGGGGTCAGAGTCCACCCGGACCCCGCTGCCAGCGTCCGGAACTCCAGCGCGTAGTCCTGTGCGGTCCTCGTCCCCTGCCTCAGATGGACCAGTCGTTCGCCCGCCTCTCGACCCTCAGGCGGGTGATCGAAAACGGCCCGGAAGAGGCGAGCAAACTCACCGTAGTCCTCCAACACTTATACACATACTAATTAGGGGAATGAGCACCAGGTGTGTGTGATTGACAAGACAAGACATGACAAGTGGAGTGATGAGAATGGGATCGGCAGTAGCTAGTAAGCCGGTGACGACGAACGCCGAAACCTGCCCGAACAAGGAGGGGAGACAGCCTCGGCGGAAGTCGTGACAATATGAGTACCTTTCTATGACAATCTGGTACATGCATTACACACTGCACACTAGCAGAGTGAGCTGAGCTGCAATGCTGTGCTGTATGTCTGTGTTTAAGTGTGTGAACCCAGTACAGTGAGGGGAAGGAGCTGACCCGTGGGAGAAATGCCTTTTGAACAGAGTCACTGTTAAAACTTGCAAATGTGCTCAAATGGATGAATTGTGGCGATGCCATTCTCAGCACGTCTCAAGCAGAAATAAACTGTAGGACACACGTACAAACACAGACTTCAACTCCGTCCAATGGGTTGAGAGTAGCCAGAAGTATTCTTCAACAGAATATAAAAAACACTCCTACACACACACAACGCATACACAACACACAGACACACACATACTCAGACATTTTTGGCAGTAGCGTCAGGCCCTGACCCTTTTTCCCTAGAAACCGTAGGTGTGTGTGTGCGTGCGTGCGTGCGTATGTGTGTGTGTGTTAGTGTAAATATTAGTGTAGGTGTGTTCAATCTGTGATCGACAGTAACCCATCGAAGAGACAGAGAGGGGCTGGCCGTGACTGAGGTGGTACTGGTCGTTAAGGGCAACCCGCTCTCATCTGTCAGGGTTAAGCAACAGCTCTTCAAGAAGAGATCACACACACACACACAATTTTTACAGCCCCCCCCCCATTCCACAAACTGTCCCAGGACCCTGGCTAGTGTTGCCCCCCTCCCTGCCCAGCCTGGTGCACTCCTCCAGCCATGATAAGATGCTATCAGCCGCCCTTTAAGCACTTGAGAGGCACTTTAGGAGATCACTAGAGCCATTACCATGAAAAGTAAAAGATACTGCCTATATTGATGTTAGATTAATACTGACCACCATGTTATTGATTTTTCCTTTCCCCCCCTCTCTCTCTTTCCCCCCTACGTCTCTCTCCTCTTTCCTCCTCTTCCAAAACCTTTGGCAGGAAGCAATCTTATTTTCTGATGGTAACAGTGTTTTGTGGCCTGGCCGGGCTGGGAGGATGTTCCCTCTGCCCTCCTGATAAAAGCGTCAGTGTGAGCTGCTATCTACGGTTTCACAGGGTGAGCCTTTAAAAGGAGAGCAAAAGGTCTGTGTTATCTGCAGATGTTATTCAATTGTTACAGGACAATCTGAGCCATTAGCTGGGGTGGGTTAAATAATGCATCCGGTTTTAAAAGGGCTCCTTATCTATCCTCTTGTGTGTGTGTGTGTGTGTGTGTGTGTGTGTGTGTTTTGTGTGTGTTTGTGTGTGTGATGGGGACTGATATACCTTCAAGGTCTTTCTAAAAGAAAAACCCACATAAACAAACAGTGACCTTTTTAATGAAGACCGTTTTTTATCTAATTTTATTAAACAAGCATTTGAACACTCTTAGAGATAACAATTTAATTTAAACACGCCCATTTTAAGTGTAGACAATCGATCAGGATGCGTATACAGCCCTTTCACTCTCTCTCACACACACACACATACACACTGTGCCGGGTTACAGGCTGTTGCTATGAGACACAAAGGGAAGATGGAAGCGAGAGAAAGAGACAGAAGGAGAGGAAAAGGAGAGGGAGAGAGAGAGAGAGAGCGAGAGAGAGACCGCGAGAGAGAGGGAGGGAGAAAGAGAGAGAGAGAGAGAGAGAGAGAGAGAGAGAGAGAGAGAGAGAGAGAGAGAGAGAGAGAGAGAGAGAGAGAGAGAGAGAGAGAGAGAGAGAGAGAGAGGAGGGAGGGAGGGAGAGAGAGAGAGAGAGAGAGAGAGAGAGAGAGAGAGAGAGGGAGAGGGAAAGCGAGAGAGGGAAAGCGAGAGAGGGAGGGTAAGAGAGAGAGTGATAACCGCGATGTCTTCAGTCACAGATTTACACAGGACATTGGACTCTCATTCTCCAAGGCTCTTATCAGTGGAATTATTGAGCAGTGTGGCATACCATTAAGAATTCCGCTTAGATTTCACAAAATCAAATCGCGTGAGGTAATGAACGTTGCTTTCAAATGGACTCCTCACTGATACCCCATTCTCAGCAGACAGAAATCCATCTCAGTCATAACTGTATCTTTATTGTATTTCTACACTGACTTAACTGTGCTGCCAAAGCAGAGTAAAGCTTAATAATCGCTATTGCCCTTGATGTTAAAAGGATGATTTTGTGGCTATTGCTCTCCAGCAATCTCTTTCTATGCCGTTCTCCTCTCTCTTCCTCTCCCTTTCTCGCTCTCCCCTTTCCCGTTTCGCTTTCACTCACTCTCTATTTTTCTCCTTCCCTCCATCCCTCTCTCTCTCTCTTTCCTTCTCTCCCTCCTCTACTAAAAGATGTTGAGGCGAGTCAGGCTGTTAGCCAAGGTCAGGTGGGTCACCTCAGCTTTTTGTCCCAGCATCCCTCACTCCCAAACGCAGATGACACGTATCCGCTAGGCGAAGCAGAACCTCATTTCAGGGACATCAGCACTCCTGTTTGGTTCGCAAACACACACAAACACACACGCCCATGCAGAGTCATCATTGTGATTATGGCTCTGACACACAAAAATGAAAATGTCTGTGTGTAAAAATGATGGGCTAAAATAAGGGCCTCTTTCACAGAGAAAGGTTACCGTAGGCAACACTGAGGTCAAAGTCTTGCTGTTATGAGGTACGAGGGAGGAGATCTGAGGACATCTGAGGATACACAATGCATACATAGACATGTTGCTTGACAACAGGTGTAACTCATATAGGGCGCATTTGCATATAGGGTGCATTTGCATATAGGGTGCATTTGCATATAGGGTGCATTTGCAACTGCATACTGCATATCTTGTACTGATACTACGGTAGTATGGCTATTGATCTTTCTGAGAAGGTAATTCATATATGTCAATTTTCCCTCAATAAACATTTTGAAATTAATATCACAAGGACCAATTTCACCAATCACTTTGTGCTAGCTCTCACATCCCAAACAACAAATGTCCCAAATGTCCAAGAAACAAAACATGAACCCTCTCGCCCACTTATCTCATTGGCTCTGACTAGATATGGCTGGCCTTTCACAGTGTCCTAGTGAGCCTATCAGCTCGATGTTCCAAAAGACAACTGCGGTGCAGAGCCCCTCGCCCCATAGCTAACTGTTGGAACAGACTGCTGTGATCAGTGTGATCACTGCTGGGCCTCTACAATCAGCCCCAGCCCATCCACCATCCAGCCCATAATCCAGCCATGGGCTTTAGCCCACCAGCTCAGTGTAAACACTGTGCTAATTCACCATTCGGACGGGGAAGGCAATCCGTGATGGACGTTTTTTGTGCGACTAAGAGAGAGGTCCCCAGTGACCATGAGGAGGAGGAGGAGGTGGGTGGATAGACTGGGAGACTGTCAATGAAGAGAGGAGAAGCTGGGGAAAGATGGTTCCTCAGAAGACGAAACGCAACATGAGTAGATTAGTCACAGAAATGGAGACGAGATAGGAGTATGTCGAAATGTTTCAATTCTATTGTGAAATCTATTGTGAAATCATGAATCTGACTATTGCCAAGACTGCATTTAAAAAGACCTATTGTAAAGTCTAACTGTCGTTATGACTCAATAAAGACTCAATGAAAGGCTCTGTATTAATTTGGATAAGATACCCTCATTTCTGTGTCCCTTTCTATCTGTTTCCATCCACGACCGCTCTGTGGTTTAAAGCAGTGTTGGGTTTCAACTCAGCAGGCCAAGTCATTACATTTCAACATGTCACACCTTTCATTGGTGAATTAACAAGATTACTTATTTTCTTCATTCTCCTCACACGGTCACAAAAAAGTTTGATATTTCAGCATTTTGGGATTGTGTGTGTCCGTGCCTGTGTGCTTATGTGTTCCTCTGTTTTTGGATAACCCCTCTCCCTCCTAATTTTAGATTAACTCAGGGACTGTATTTACTATTTTCCAGAGAGGACTTGGCTGTCTATCTGATTTCACTGTTGACATCACCGTGACCTGAGAATGGACCTCTGGAACATAAGGGGATTGAAGGATTTTTAATGACATCCTTCCAACATGCCATCCTCCAACAGATAAATACAGTTAGTTAAATACTAACAGCCTACAGCCATGATAAACACAACTTTAACCTTGTGTCAGGGTCCATATTGACATAATATGGGCCAAGCCAAAAACATAGAATAACAGCCTATAGCAATTGTCATAAACATGAAACAGTACAATTAGTCTACGTCATCACATTTGAATCAGTAAGTAGACTTCAACAGTGCACAAAAAACAAAAAGATTTAAAAGACAGTTTGATTGTGCAATCTGCATTGTGGGTCTTACAGATATACTATCAACCATTCCTACTGTAACTACATTGGTTGAAGCTGATAGATTGAAGGGTGCCAGGGTGTAGGGGGGCTATCAACCCTCCCTACTCTGACTCCATTGGGTAGTGAGGGGTTAGGGGGCGGGGCTGAATTGCTATCGCATCGCTACCTGTCCAGGTGAGTTAGAGGGGGAAGAGAGGAGGAGCACACCAGGTGAGTTTGGGGGGTAATCGGCTTGTCATTAGTGGCACCCAGGTGTCTTTCTGTTGTAAATTGGCATAACATGATGAGGGCCTCAGGGATGGAGGGAGGGAGGGAGGGAGGGAGGGAGGGAGGGAGGGAGGGAGGGAGGGAGGGAGGGAGAGGGAGAGAGAGAGAGTGAGTTGTACACAAAACCCTCTGAGTGTACAAAACTCTCTGAATGGCACACATACACAATCCATGTCTCAATTGTCTCAAGGCTTAAAAATGCTTCTTCAACCAGTCTCCTCCCCTTCATCTACACTGATGAAGCGAATTTAACAAGTGACATCAATAAGGGATCATAGCTTTCACCTGGATTCACCTGGTCAGTCTAGGTCATGGAAAGAGCGGATGTTCCTAATGTTTTGTACACTCAGAGTAGAGTGATGTAAAGATTCAGAACTGTGCATTATGAGTACAAGTTTCCATTGCTTGTACTGATTCTGGATCTCTCTGTCTCACTCTCTCTAGCATGGGGGCTTGAGAGTCAAATATGCAGGCTGGAAAAAATATGAAACTGTATGACAGTCCTTACGCTCCTATTGTACTCATACACACACACACAATCAAATCAAATACAATTGTATTTGTCACATGCGCCGAATGCAACTGTTGTAGACTTCACCGTGAAATACTTGCTTACGAGCAACGCTGCAGAGTTAAAAATTGTTATAGTAACACAAGAGGAATAAAATAAAATACACAAGAATGAAGCTTTATACAGGAAGTACCAGTACCAGATCAATGTGCAGATGTATGAGGAATTTAGGTAGATAGTGTATGTACATGAAGGCAGGGTAAAGTGACTAGGCAACAGGATAGATAATAATAAGAGTAAAATAAAGAACAGAGTAGCAGCAGCATATGATGAGTTTAAAAGTGTGTGAGTGTGCTTGTGTAATGTGTTTGTGTTGTGTCGGTATGTGTGTATATGTGTGATTATGTAGTGTATGTGAATGTGTGTGGGTTTTGAGTGGGAGTGTCAATGTAGTGTGTGTGAGTGAGTGAGTTTATATATGGTGTGTATACAGTTGAAGTTGGAAGTTTACATACACTTAGGTTGGAGTCATTAAAACTAGTTTTTCAACCACTCCACAAATTTCTTGTTAACAAACTATAGTTTTCGGAAGTCGGTTAGGACAGCTACTTTGTGCATGACAAAAGTAATTTTTCCAACAATTGTTTACACACAGATTATTTCACTTATAATTCACTGTATCACAAGTTGACTGTGCCTTTAAACAGCTTGGAAAATTGTGCGAAAAGTGCACATCAATCGCAGAACAATAGCAAAGGACCTTGTGAAGATGCTGGAGGAAACAGGTACAAAAGTATCTATATCCACAGTAAAACGAGTCCTATATCGACATAACCTGAAAGGCCATTCAGCAAGGAAGAAGCCACTGCTCCAAAACCGCCTTAAAAAAGCCAGACTACGGTTTGCAATTGCACATGGGGACAAAGATTGTACTTTTTGGAGAAATGTCCTCTGGTCTGATGAAACAAAAATAGAACCGTTTGGCCATAAAGACCATCGTTATGTTTGGAGGAAAAAGTGTGTCGCTTGCAAGCCGAAGAACACCATCCCAACCGTGAAGCACGGGGTGGCAGCATCATGCTGTGGGGTTGTTTTGCTGCAGGATGGACTGGTGCACTTCACAAAATAGATGGCATCATGAGGAAGGAAAATTATGTGGATATATTGAAGCAACATCTCAAGACATCAGTCAGGAAGTTAAAGCTTGGTCGCAAATGGGTCTTCCAAATGGACAGTGTCCCCAAGCATACTTCCAAAGTTGTGGCAAAATGGCTTAAGGACAACAAAGTCAAGGTATTGGAGTGGCCATCACAAAGTCCTGACCTCAATCCTATAGAAAATGTGTGAGCAGAACTGAAAAATTGTGTGCGAGCAAGGAGGCCTACAAACCTGACTCAGTTACACCAGCCCTGTCAGGAGGAATGGGCCAAAATTCACCCAACTTATTGTGGGACGCTTGTGGAAGGCTACCCGAAACATTTGACCCAAGTTAAACAATTTAAAGGCAATGCTACCAAATACTAATTGAGTGTTTGTAAACTTCTGACCCACTGGGAATGTGATGAATGAAATAAAAGATGAAATAAATCATTCTTTCTACTATTATTCTGACATTTCACATTCTTAAAACAAAGTTGTGATCCTAACTGACCAAATTTTTACTATGATTAAATGTCAGGAATTGTGAAAAACTGATTTTAAATGTATTTGGCTAAGGTGTATGTAAACTTCCGACTTCAACTGTATATAGTCTAGTGAATGTGCATACATTTACATTACATTTACGTCATTTAGCAGACGCTCTTATCCAGAGCAACTTACAGTTAGTGCATACATTATTCCTTTTTAAAATTTTCATACTGGCCACCCATGGGAATCGAACCCACAACCCTGGCGTTGCAAATGCTCTACTAACTGAGCTACCTCCCTGCCGGGCATTCCCTCCCCTACCCTGGACGACGGTGGGCCAATTGTGCGCCACCCCATTGGTCTCCCGGTTGCAGCCGGTTACAGCAGAGCCTGGATTCGAACCAGGATTTCTAGTGGCACAGCGATGCAGTGCCTTAGACCACTGCGCCACTCGGGAGGTTAGGGAGGGTCAGTTCAAGATAGAGTCAGTGCAGACAGTTTGGGTACCATTAATAGACTATTTAGCAGTCTGGCAATGTAGCAGACTTATGGCTTGGGGGTGGAAGCTCTCGGAGCCTGTTGATCTGAGAGCTGATGCTCCGGTACCGTTTGCCGGACGGTAGTAGAATGAACAGTCTATGGCTTGGGTGGCTGGAGTTTTGGCAATTCTTCGGGCCTTCCTCTGAAACCGCCTGATATAGAGGTCCTGGATGGCAGGTTGCTCAGCCCCAGTGAGGTACTGGGCTGTCCGCACCACCCTCTTTAGCGCTTTGCGTTCAAGGGCGGTGCATTTGCCATACCAAGCGGTGATGCAGCCAGCCAATATGCTCTCGATGGTGCAGCTGTAGAACTTTTTGAGGATACAAGGTCCCATGCCAAATCATTTCAGCCAGGGAAGAGGTGCTGCCGTGCCCTCTTCACAACTGTGCGGGTGTGTGTGGACCATGTTGTCCTTAGTGATGTGGATGCCAAGGAACTTGAAGCTCTCGACCTGCTCCACAACAGCTCCATCGATGTGGATGGGGGTGTGCGCTCCCCTCTTTCTCCTATAATCCACAATCAGCTACTTGGTCTTTCTGACATTGAGGGAGATGTTGTTGTCCTGGCAACACACTGCTAAGTCTCTGACCTCCTCCCTGTAGGCTGACTCATCGCACAAACACACACACGCACACACATACAACACCCCACACATGCAGTGCTGTGAAATGAGGAACAGGTTGCAGAGGAGGGGGTTAACCTCAGTAGGAAGAAGTTGCCCCAGACCTCTTTATTAACTTCACTAACAACTCAGGCCCCAAACCACAGCTAGCCCCTGCACACACAAACACACATATAGCCCCAGCACATCCGCCTGCACACACACACACACACACACACACACACACACACACACACACACACAAGCACCCCTACCACCACCAAATTGGACTTCCACAAAAACTGTTGGTGACTCCTGCATCGGTGAGAAATATTATCTCAATCAATTTGCAAATACACATACACCTGCTCATACACACACACACGCACACTGTTCTCCGGTCCAGCGCTGGGTGAGGAGTGTGTTCAGTGGGAGGTGCTGTGTATTACCTGCTTTAGTTGTGTCCAAGCTCTGAGGGGGCTGTCGATTAGGCTGGCAGCCTGACGTTGTGCCAACGCTAAAATAACAGTCTGGGACAAACCCTTCCTTGTGGCTCTCATTCACTCACACACGCACACAAACAGATACACACACACACACACACACACACACACACACACACACACACACACACACACACACAACACAATGGCCACAGTTTAAAGTGGAACTGACAGGATTTAGCTAAATGAAATCTTATTCAAATCTGTTCATATACACCCCCCATTTTCACAAATGCATAGAATGTTTGGGAATGACGTATAATAAGGCCTTTGTGAAAATTCTATAGCAATATAGAGTGGGAAAGCGGCCGTGCGTTTGGACAATTAATAGACACTGCAGTAAATAAAACCTAATAAAAACATCTGTCTTGTCCAGGACTGGAGTCTACGCGGACCTGTGAGTTACAGTAGGCCTATATACTAATAAGCCATTTGCAACACGGGCAGTGCTGCCTACAATATTGAGCAAGTTTTCAGACCCCTCCAACAACTTTTATTGGTAAAAGATTCTAGCGACAAATTCAGCTACTTACCCGGGCCTGCCATCATTCACTTTGAACTGGACTGTGTGTTTACGGGAAATAGCAAGAGTGCAACTTTAGATCATTAGAAAGCATTCGTCAAAAGCCACAAAATACAACTGAATGGATTTCTGCAAATATCTAAATACCACGGGAGTCCTCTTACATTTGGGAACTGGACAGTCCTATTGATGAAACAACCATGAAAAGGTAGACTCTCTCCCTCAGATGCCTATGCACATCAACAACAAGATCAACAACTAATGTTAGCCAGAGCAAGATGAGCTAAAATCTACAGAGGGAACAGTAGATAAACCCTCTCAAACCTTTTCAGCTTGTAGTTGGCCGTCAAAATTGCACTGATAAACGATGGGGAATAGTAGCCCGCTCGTCCTTCTGCAGCTTGCCTGCCAAAGTGTGGTGTAGTTAGCTGTATATTAAATGTAACGTGCAATAATGATATACACGACATATTCTGAATCAGCTGACGGTAGTGAACAAGTTACACCCCTTGTTTTTGCAATTTGGTGTCATATTTTCTTTTTGGAGGCGAAATGTAGCCAAAACGTTGCTCTCCTCTGCTCAGAGGGTTAAGGGACCGTCTTAAAACTTTAATGCCTACTTTTGCATGTTAATGAAAAATGTCAATAGCTACAAAGGTAATTACAGTAGATTGTACAGACGAGGTCTCTGAACCAATAACAGTTGGTTATATTCATGAAAGTCATATGGGGTGGAAGGTATTGAAGTTTTATGCAAGTATTTTTGATATAATGAAATATATTTCATTTAAAATAGCCAAAGTCCAAAAAATACAAAAATAATTGCTGTGGATTGGAGAGGAGAGGTCCCTGAATATATTACATTTGGTTTGAGATTGCTATGTCATATGGTTACAAAGCTATGGAAGTTTTACAGTTAACACTAGGTTTCAATTGCACTTTTAGCATGGTCCCTTAGCTGCGACTACACAGAGAATGAGCCATAGAAATGAAAGTAAAATAATTTTGGGAAAGCGAAACGGAACAGCAAAAACAAGGGGTTTAACTTGTTCGCTATTGTCAGCTGATTTAGAATATGACATGTTTATCATCCTGGCATGTTCCGTTGAAGCGGTATTGACGAGCAAAGTCAGAATCTTTAATATAAAGCTAACTTCACCACACTGCCTGCCAATACATGCCTATCCCAACCCACGTTTTGACAACTGAATGGGAACTTGCCTGCCTGCCCGCCCATTTGATCGATGTCAAACACATTTGATTGACAACTAAGGGATACGCTAACTGTGGATAACAGTCGTTCAAGTTCAGTATAGTTAGATAGCAAAGTGATTCACATTTCTTGCTAGCTAACCAAATGACATCTGCATCTCTAGCTGTAGCCACAGAAAAATGGTATGGGGATAAAAAGTTGGCCATTCACGCACTCGTCCAATGACAACATCCTCCCAGATGCTAACTAGCTAGCTAACTTTAGCTAACATTAGGCTCTGTGTTTTTAGCTTGCTAAATAAATAGCTACATAAATAAATAAGTTAGCCTATTATCCACGTTATGACTGACTTGTTATCATTGCCCATGCTAGTTTGATTGTATTGACATTCCCAGCCCTGGTTACATCCGTCCATTTTTGTCCAAAATATTGAGTCATTGAAACTGAAACCGTGCATCCTGAATGGCTGGAGGAAGTAAACAATGTATCAGCCAGCTGTAATTTACACCCTGATAACAATATCTGTTGGACTACCAAGACATTTATTGGTAAATTATATTAATCATGCATTGAACTGCATCCATCTCTTCTGCCAACAATGCCTTACTCTATGTCATGGAATTTTGAGTCAAATATAACCTTATTTTTTATTTTTTATTATGAAGTTGGATTTGTAGCATAAACTGGGAATTTGATATTTTGGGCTGATATTATGATTGTCTGTTGTTTCATATCTGCAAAGTAGTTAAAACGCTGTCAGTTCCACTTTGCTTGTCTCTGAATTCTGTGCGTGTATGTGTGAGAGCTTATCAATGTGTGTGTGTGTGTGTGTGAGAGAGAGAGAGAGAGCGTGTCAGTGTGTGTGTGTGGTTATGTACTGTGTTGTGGGATTCAAACGTGTATGAAACCATCCTGGATACCTCTCCACAGTTTGGCTGGAATACCTCTGTCTTGTCAACAGAGAAGAGCATCAGATAACCTCCAACAGAGTGGGCCTATGATGCATTTACACATTACTTACTAACTGCTAGTAGAAATGACTGAGACAGCCTTAGTACCAACTAACACCAGCAGGGATTCATAGGCCATATACTGTCATGAATGCAATATCTTTGTTGTTACACACACACACACACACACACACACAAAATACACACACACACACACAAGTGTGCAAAAACACATAGACTGCTCCATTTAAAGATGTGTTTCTTTGGCAGTGGAGTCACAGAGAGGCCAGATGTGGATCAGCAAGCTCTGAGAAGTTTCTTTAGAATTTATTTAAGTATAATCTGCAGTCTGGCTCCAAGAACACAGCTCACACACACACACACACACACACACACACACACCACAGCATCGACTACACACAAACATCACAAACACATACACAGCATTGACTACACACACGCACACACACACACACACACAGACACACACACACAGCTTCACCTACACACACACGCGCACACACACACAGCTTCACCTACACACACACGCGCACACACACACAGCTTTGACTACACACACAGACACACACACAGACACACATACACACAAAGGGTGGCTCACACAGTTTTCAGTAGAAGGGTTATGGTAGTACTGAGGCGGGGTAGTAATTTATTTGTATAAATACAGTTAGACTGGTTCTAGTGGGCCGTGGCTTTACTTTGCTAACCTGGTCATGAGGGGCTGCAGGGCTCCCAAAGCATGGCTGCCTTTTCCTGTCATTACCCAGTCTGTGTGTGTCGCTGTGTGTGTGGCTGTGTGTGTGTGTGTGTGCACGCGTGTGTGTGTGTGTGTCTGTGTGTGTGTGTGTGTGTGTGTGTGTGTGTGTGTGTATGTGTGCGTGTCTGTGTGTGTGCGTGCATGCGTGTATGTTCATGTGTGAGACAACAGAAACAAAGCATAAATGAGCCTTTGCCTGTGTGTGCTTTCTCCAAGTTCAGCGGTCAGTAATGTGATCTGAGGCCAAAGTTAACACAAACAGAGATGAAAGCATTGTACAGAGTCAACACACTCACTTGCAGACCGACGGCAGCAGGCAGCATTGTTGATGAAAAAAAGCTTCTGTTAAATTAAGGTAGAAAAAAAAACACAGGCATGGCTTAATTACTCCACTATAATACCAATTATTTTGTCTTATCTTAATTACTTCAAAAGACCAACTTCAATTAGAACATTGGAAACTGCATCTAGCACAGGCAGATCCATCCACATGCAGCTCCCTGCGGAGCCAACGTCACTCAATTACTTATTCTCTCTCTCCCTCTCTCTCCCTCTCTCTCCCTCTCTCTCCCTCTCTCTCCCTCTGTCTGTCTCTCTCTCGTGAAAGGAGTTCTTCTGGATTCTACAAACTAATTTGGTAAATAATTAACGGACGTTAAAAGCAGAATATTCTGAGTAAATAAATGAATGTCACACTGCAAATGAAGATGAAAGAGAATGAATTGATTGAAATGAGCAAATGACAATCATGTTAATTTCATGTTGATGACAAGCAACTGAAATAACAATGTGTGTCGGTGTGGTTTGATCTGTAATAAGGTATTATTAATACTATCTAAAATGGGGGAAAGGGATGAAAGAGAGGAATAGTGGTTAACACTCATACACATACCTGTACACACTGGTTCATGGCTTGGTAACCCCAAGCCTGCCACTAACCAGGCCATCTAAACAGACAAACCGTCACCTGAAGCAACCACAAGCCTTACAGTCTGGACCACGAGGTGACCTTAAAAGAGTCCTTTACAGTGGCACCCTGTCCTGATGTGGTCACAAACACCCCTCTTTGTAGATCAGACTTATGTGATATATAATACTTGTTAAGTTACATAAAGTACTGTATTTAAAGATTGTTGTCTGTTGTTGTCTATTTCGACCAGTTTTAGTTTTGTTTTTTCATTCCAAAGACTGGAACTATGACGGTGCAGAATGAGGATGAGTGATGTGTGTGTCAGTCAGAGGCTTCTCATTAGAGAGAATAGCAGGAATAGCAGTAGAATAGCAGAGAGAGGACTGGGACGGAGCTGTTGACACACTGTTGTCTCAGTGCTCAACAACACTCCACCAGGCCTAGAATAGAGCCCTTAGAGGCTGCTGAGAGGGGTGAGGGGAAGGAGGGTGATGGGGTGAGAGGGGGGTGGGGGGGTGTTTGTGAGGAGATGAAAGATGAAGGATGCCATTAGGTAATGTTGCAAGGGACCCTGGGAACTAGGAACGAACTCACCGGTATGTGTCTGGAGACCCTGACCCCTTTTTATGTTTTGGGTAGTACGACGTATGGTTACTATGAGGTAGTATGTGTTTCCGGTTTTGGTTTCCCTATACTTTGGATATAGTTGGTGTCTGTAAGGTCTAGGTGTAGATAGTTTAGAATAGGGTCTGGGTGTGTGTAGCAGGGGCTAGTATAGTAGGTACAGAGGGGAGTGGTTGGTGTGTGTTGTCCCTGACCCCTGTCTAAGTGGTATGGCAGTGTTTACTGTGAGGAAGGAAGCTGTCAGCTCTGTTTGCTCCCATCTCATCTCTGCTGTGCAGGACAGGCCTACCACCACCACTAGCCTCCGTAACCCTGGTGGACCTGGTAGGAGAGGGGTCAGAGAGAGAGAGAGAGAGAGAGAGAGAGAGAGAGAGAGAGAGAGAGAGAGAGAGAGAGAGAGAGAGAGAGAGAGAAAAAAAAAATTGGACTGAATTGAGGAAGACAGAGAAGAGAAAGAGTTGTAACAAATTGTTGTGTGCATGTGGACATACTTCTCTGATTAGATTAGAAAATAAATAATTTCATACCTTGATTACATTGAGACACGATCATGACTTTTGTGTGTGGGAATACTCAAACTGTAACGATCCCGGCGGTCTGAGTCGGGTCCTGTCTGGTGACGAGTGTTTCTGGTCGTAGCTCCTGTTTCCCCGAGGGTTCGGAACGCTCCGGGAGCGCGCTTGTTTCCGCACCTGCTTCCCATCAGCAATCGGCACACCTGGGCCTAATCATCACCCTTCTTAGGGTCTGGCCCAACATCCAGTTCCTGCCGGATCGTTAGCCATGAACAGTATGTTTTGCCGCGTATCAGCCTCAGTACTAGAGTTAGTTTTGTTGTTTTGTTGCACCCTGTTGACCTGCCTGGTACTTACCTCCGTTTTTGTTCTCCCCACAGTCACTCGTCCGGAACCTCTACCCAACCTCTGCCTGATGGTCGGCGGCTGCCGAGCCATCATCGGATCAACCACTGGACCCTCTACAACTCCTCCACGCCGCCGCTCTGTTCCCTGGATTATTTCCCTTCACCCTTGGTTCAGTAAATAAACACTCACCTTTTGACACCACTTACCTTGTCCTGGTCTGCTTCTGGGTTCTGGCTTAGTAAACCGTGACAGAACGATCCGGCCAGTAATGAACCCAGCGGACCTGGACTCTGTTCCGCCATGCTATTACCCAGCAGGAGAAGATGTTGGGGCATCATAGCACGGTACTACAGGAGATCGCGTTGTCAGTTCGGAACCTTTCACCGGTCTGACGGAGGTCCAGAACCAACGCAAGTGGCCGGTGGAGGATCCACTACCGGTTTCATCCATCTCGCCTGCCGCTTCTGAAGCTGTGGCCATCCGTGAGCCCAAGGTTCCGACGCCGGATAAATATGAGGGGAGCTGGGAAGATGCCGTTCCTTCCTTATGCAGTGTGGACTAGTGTTCGATCTACAGCCCTACTCTTATGCCACAGACAAGGCTAGGATAGCCTTTGTGATTGAGTTGCTGCGTGGTCGTGCGCTGGAGTGGGCTTCAGCCGTTTGGGAACGACAGGATCCCTGCATGGCTTCATACCAGGGGGTTCCACGACCGAGATGAGGAAGCTCTTCGACCATTCCGTCCGAGGGAGGGACGCAGCTAGGCGCCTGTTTCGCTTCGCCAAGGAACTTCGCAGCGTGGCCGACTTCGTGATTGAGTTCAAGACGTTGGCTGTGGAGAGTGGGTGGAACGAGGAGTCTCTGCAAGCGGCCTTTACCAGGGTCTGTCGGAGCAGCTCAAGGATGAGTTGATCTCCTATCCGGAGCCTAGTGACCTGGACAGCTTGGTAGCCTTGTCCATTCGGGTGGATAATCGAGTCCGAGAGCGAAGGAGGGAGAAGCAATGGGGTCCGTCCAATCGATCAGTTTCTCAGTTCCCAGTCGGGTCGGGTGGTGGACCAGAACACATCGATCATTCTCCACCACAGTGGATTAGTGGAGAGGTCCTCTCCCGATTCGGAACCCATGCAAGTGGGGCGGCACGGGTTAACCAAGGAGGAGCGTCAACATAGACGTAAGACCAACTGCTGCCTCTACTGTGGTAGCTCGGGACATTACATCTCCACTTGTTCCCGGCGGTCGTCAAACTGCCCGGCTCGCTAAAGTTGGGAGGACTTTTAGCGAGCCAGTTTCAACCTCTCAGTACCTCTGTCAGACCCGCTTCCCGGCTACCCTTGTGAACAGGAATCAGAGCTTAGCGCTTAACGCTTATCGATTCAGGTGCCGATGGAAGCTTTCTTGATGCCGAGTTGGTGGAACAGCTGGGGCTTTCCAAGGAGCAATTGCCGAAGCCATTGAAGCGACCACTCTGAACGGCAGTAGTCTGGCACGTATCACGATGAGGACTGAACCCGGTTAAGATGCGGTTGTCAGGAATCATTCTGAGATGATTTCATTTTTCATTCTGCCGTCTTCCCATGTTCCTCTGGTCCTTGGATACCCCTGGCTGAAGGAACACAATCCCACGTTCGATTGGGTGACGGGCAAGGTAACGAGTTGGAGCCTGGATTGTCATGCTAACTGTCTCAAGACTGCCTGCCCCCATTCGGTTCCCAGTCAGGTGATTGAGGCTAAACCTCCAGATTTGTCCCTGGTTCCCGAGACATATCACGATTTGGGGGAGGTTTTCAGTAAGCAGAAGGCTCTGTCACTCCCTCCCCACCGACCATATGATTGTGCCATCAACCTGGTCCCTGGAGCGGTCTACCCCAAGGGAAGGTTATACAGTATCTCCCGACCTGAACGTGAGGCGTTGGAGACCTACATCAAGGAGTCCCTAGCTGCTGGTCTCGTTTCGTCCCTCGTCATCACCCCTGGGGGCAGGATTCTTCTTTGTGGGTAAGAAGGATGGCTCTCTCGACCATGTATTGACTATCGGGGGTTGAATGACATCACGGTCAAGAACAAGTATCCCCTGCCCTTGATGAGTTCTGCCTTCGACTCCTTACAGGGTGCTACGGTGTTCACCAAGTTAGACCCTCACGCAATGCGTATCACCTGGTCCGGATCAGAGAGGGGGACGAGGTGGTTGACGGGTTTCGATACACCGATGGGGCACTTCGAGTATCAGGTGATGCCGTTTGGACTGACCAATGCTCCAGCGGTATTCCAGAGTATGGTGAACGACGTCCTGAGAGATATGATCGGTCTCTTCGTGTTTGTTTACCTGGATGACATTCTGATCTTCTCGAAGGAACCTACCGACCACGTCCAGCATGTCCGGCAGGTTCTGCAGCGATTGTTGGAGAATCGCCTGTCCGTGAAGGCCGAGAAGTGCGAGTTTCACGCCCACACAACATCCTTTCTCGGTACATCATCTCCAGGGAGAGATTAGGATGGACCAGGAGAAGGTTAGAGCGGTTCTGGAATGGGCCCAGCCCGGTACGAGATTGCAGCTCCAGAGATTTTTGGGGGTTTGCGAATTTCTACCGCAGATTCATCCGGGATTACAGCCGTGTGGCCGCTCCATTAACTGCCTTGACTTCCAGCATCAGGACCTTCAAGTGGAATCCGGAGGCGGATCGAGCGTTTCTGGATTTGAAGAGGCGATTCACCAACGCACCGATTCTCTCTCAACCGGACACGGCCCGTCAGTTCGTTGTTGAAGTGGACGCGTCTGATGTGGGAGTTGGCGCCATCCTGTCGCAGCGATGCTCCACGGACAGTAAACTCCATCCCTGCGCCTACTACTCTCGTCGCCTTTCACCTGCGGAGAGGAATTACGATGTGGGTAACCGGGAGCTTCTCGCGGTGAAACTTGCCTTGGAGGAGTGGGCGCCACTGGTTGAGGGCGGAGCAACCGTTTATTGTCTGGACTGACCACAAGAATCTTGCTTACGTGCAATCGAGTCAAACGTCTCAACTCCCGTCAGGCCAGGTGGGCGTTGTTTTTCGGACGATTCAAGTTTGTCCTGGACGTTCCGACCTGGGTCTAAGAACGGCAAGGCGGACGCCTTGTCCCCGGATGTTCTCCAAGACGGAGGAGAGTGGGTCCAAGACCGAGACTATTTCTCCCCGGAACTGCGTCGTGGGAGCAGTCATGTGGAAGATTGAGGAGGAGGTGCTGGCGGCCCTTCGACTCAGCCCGGTCCCGGTAACGGTCCACCCGGTCGGTTGTTTGTGCCTGAGTCGGTTTGCGCCCTGCTGTTCTCAAGTGGTCCCACGCCAGTAAGATGGCTTGTCACCCTGGCGTGGCTCGGACTATGGCGTTTCTTCGCAGACGCTTTTTGGTGGCCTGCCATGGCCGAGGATACTCGGGGTTTTGTTGCTGCCTGTCCAGTGTGTGCGCAGAATAAGAGTACCAATCGGCCCAGCTCTGGACTACTTCACCCCCTTCCTATTCCCCGGCGTCCATGGTCGCATCTGGCCCTGGACTTCGTCACGGGGTTGCCCGCTTCTGAGGGGAACACGGTCGTTCTGACTATCGTGGACAGATTCAGCAAGTTCGCCCACTTTGTGCCGATTGCCAAGCTTCCCTCTGCCTCGGAGACGTCCGAGATCCTGGTTAGGGAGGTTTTCAGGGTCCACGGTTTGCCCAGTGATATCGTTTTCCGACCGTGGCCCCCCAGTTTACCTCTGCTGTCTGGAAGTCCTTCTGTTCGGCCATTGGAGCTACAGTCAGTCTCACATCTGGTTTTCACCCCCAATCCAATGGTCAGGCGGAGAGAGCCAACCAGAAGATGGAATCCACGCTACGCTGTCTGGTCTCTTCCAACCCCACCTCCTGGGCCTCTCAGTTGCCTTGGGTTGAGTATGCCCACAATACTCTCCCTACATCTGCCACTGGGATGTCTCCCTTCCAGTGCCTGTATGGCTACCAACCTCCCCTGTTCCCTTCTCAGGAGAAGGAGCTCTCAGTGCCTTCTGTTCAGGCCCACATTCGTCGTTGCCACCGGACCTGGCATCGGGCCAGAAAGGCACTCCTTAGAGGTTCGGACCGGTATCAGCTCCAGGCGAATCGTCGCCGGATCCCCGCTCCCACCTATACCATCGGAGATAGGGTTTGGTTGGCCACACGGGATCTTCCGTTACGGACTGAGTCTAGAAGTTGTTACCGAAGTTCATTGGTCCGTTTGTGGTGGAGAAGGTGATCAATCCAGTGGCAGTTCGACTCAAACTACCGAGGACGCTCAGAGTCCATCCCACCTTTCATGTCTCCTGCCTCAAGCCTGTCCTCCTCAGTCCTCTGTTGCCTCCTCCGCCTCCTCCTCCTCCTCCTCGGATGATCGGAGGTGGTCCTGCCTACACGGAATGCGGCGCATCATGGATTCCCGACGGCGGGGCCGGGTTTCCAGTATCTCGTGGACTGGGAGGGGTATGGTCCTGAGGAGAGGAGTTGGATTCCGCGGCGACAGGTCCTAGATCCGGATCTCATCAGGGACTTCTACCGCCTCCATCCTGGCGCTCCGGGAGTCCGCCCGGTGGCGTTCGTCGGAGGGGGGTACTGTAACGATCCCGGCGGTCTGAGTCGGGTCCTGTCTGGTGACGAGTGTTTCTGGTCGTAGCTCCTGTTTCCCGAGGGTTCGGGAACGCTCCGGGAGCGCGCTTGTTTCCGCACCTGCTTCCCATCAGCAATCGGCACACCTGGGCCTAATCATCACCCCTTCTTAGGGTCTGGCCCAACATCCAGTTCCTGCCCGGATCGTTAGCCATGAACAGTATGTTTTGCCGGCGTATCAGCCTCAGTACTAGAGTTAGTTTTTGTTGTTTTGTTGCACCCTGTTGACCTGCCTGGTACTTACCTCCGTTTTTGTTCTCCCCCACAGTCACTCGTCCGGAACCTCTACCCAACCTCTGCCTGATGGTCGGGCGGCTGCCGAGCCATCATCGGATCAACCACTGGACCCTCTACAACTCCTCCACGCCGCCGCTCTGTTCCCTGGATTATTTCCCTTCACCCTTGGTTCAGTAAATAAACACTCACCTTTTGACACCACTTACCTTGTCCTGGTCTGCTTCTGGGTTCTGGCTTAGTAAACCGTGACACAAACAGATTTTTACGGAACCCCTGAAAGATTTGACCAAAAACCAAAATAGTAAAAATAATATATATATATATATATATAAAAAACAAAAAAACATTCAGGCAGACAGGCAGGCAGAGAGGTTGCCCTCCCTCAGCAGGACCCCGTTAGCTGTGATTGACAGGGGGTTTTACTTAAGGTATAGAGTTTCCCCCTGGTGTAAAGTCCCTGTGGCACTCTGCTAAGGGGTGACTGCATTCCTGACCAGGTCATGAACTGCCCACCTTTATGTATCCTCCCCCCGACAACCCCGACACCCCCCACCTGAACCATACACACACACCCCCCTCTCTCCCAACTGTCGTCTTTCCAAAAAGGTATAATGGAGTTAGGAAAATTACAGGCTAAAATACTCTCCCTGGAAAAATACACCGATACACACTTATGTAGACTAGACACACACACACACACACACACACACACACACACACACACACACACACACACACACACACACACACACACACACACATTCACACACACAAAGACACATACAGTACACATTAATTCAAGCAGACCACGTTTACTAGCATGATTGATGCTGACATGAACTTGTCAGCATTTAGTGTTGAGTCTGCATATTCACGATAGAAACACCTCCAGATGATTTGAAAGGGATTTTCTGGATATTTTCAGTTGTCTTGTCACACAGAGCATCGTTACCCTGGAGATGATTCTAACCATCTAGCAGTACAAACTGATGCACTATTCCCTTTACCCCTCACACAGACATACACACGCCACCCCGCTCCCCCAGGGCTACCTCAGGGCCCCAGAGTGATGAGCTGTGCCCCCCTGCCCCTCCTCCCATGCTCAGCGTGATTTCTGGGGGCACAGATGTGCCTGGTTCTCCATCTCTATCTCGACCCCAGCAGAAAGCCTGGGAAATTACTTGCCTTTCCTGGAATGTGATTAGATTCCTGATGTTGGCAGCGACACATCTCTGTTTTTTAATTGGGTTCCGAGGCGCGACAAGATTAGCCTTGTGACATTGTTGATGGGGTGTGTGTGTGTGCATGTGTGTGTGTATTGGGAGGCAGTGTCTGGTCCTCTCTCTACTGATAAGAGAGGGTAGGGTGGAGGGGGGTGTTGAGGGCTCTGCTGAGATCCGCATAGCCCTCTCCCCAAGGAAGATGTTTACTAATAGGGTTATTTTAGGGGGGGGTATCATAAAAGGGAATAATTGTGTTTGTCTATGTGTGTGTTTGTTTGTCGAAACGAGATGGATCAGCCAAAACCAAATATTGATCCAATAAAAGATCAACAGTATTCTGGCACTTGGACAAAATCACTTTCAGGTCATTAGATCTATTTCTGGATCACATCTCGACTCACCTGCACTTACTGTATGTTAGAATAAATTATATTTATTACCAGACAAAGCACAGACTGTCTTAAATCCTCTCACACATGAAACCTACATGTTAGCCAAAAAGGAGAAACAGTGTGCCCACTGCCCACCATCACACACTACACTATCATTAACTCCAAAAAGTGACAACACTATTCCCCTCCCTCCCTTCCCCTCCTTCCTCTCTCATCCCTCCCTCTCATCCCTCCCTCTCATCCAAGCCTCTCTCTCACCTCTACATGCATCTGTCCATCCACCTCCCACACTTTCCTCCCACACCCTCTTAATCCATTACCCCTCTTCACCTCAATGACAGTGTGTGTGGGGGCAACAGGAAGGTGGGCAGTTGGCTACAGTAGAAGATATAGAGGGGTGATACAGGGGCAGAATGGGGCCAGTAGGGGTG